>NC_140583.1:286690237-286988756 GCF_964204655.1 Triturus cristatus | reverse complement strand
GCTGGAGGGGCCTGTGTTCGACCTCATGGTCACAGTTTTTTTTTTACTGTAGCCCCCCCCCCCCACTGACCCGCCCCCACAGCCACAAAAAACACTGTAAATTTGACCCTGGAGAGAAAGTTTGTGAGTACCCATGTATTAGTGTGTGTTTCTAGTTGGAGTTGGGGGGGGAGGTTAGAAGTGAAAGACCCAGAGACTCTCTTGGAGAGATTCGCTTATCCTTTGCTTGTCCATTGTCCCTGATGGTTGTAGCTACTGTTGCATCTGTTGTCCCATATTTCCCTGTTCAGAGGCTTTATTTGTACGGATTGCTACTGCAGCTGTATGTTGATGCTCTTTGGATACTGAGAAAAGGCTGATTTTTATGAACTACTCTTTATGAGGAGTTTGAATCACTTACTTAATTTAATTCTGAACTTTATGCTCCTTTGATCTCACTTCTTTTCCCTAACTCTTTATGGGTTCTATTAGCTTTAATTTGGATCTGTAGTTAGAATGCAGAACATGCTTGATTATTAGTCTTTATTATTGACTCTAACCATATTTTTATTGATACATTTCTGTAAACTGATTTATCTGACTTACTAATTGAATAAAGAGAAAAAGAAGATTACTAGTCTCTTATAAGAATAAAAGGTTTTCAAAAGTTTTCAAAACCAATTTAAACTCTTATTATTCATTGAACTTAAGAACTGATCAAATGTAATGTTAATTAATATGATTTGATTTAGCTTCCATTCAAAAACAGTGACAGCTGGAGCTCATTCTTGTAAATCAGAGGTTGAACTGGTACTGGAAACTAAATCGGACTCATTTCTGCACAATGTTACTGTTACACAGAATTTAGAGGGTAAGGCCCCAGATAGCTTGACCATTTACCTGTCTGAGCAGAACTCACAGGTATAGGCCTCAGATAGAAGAGCTATCCCTTCAGTGACACAGATGTAACAAGTACAGCCTCATCAAAAGTTACACAGATCTGAAAGTATGAGATCTTATACAGCAGATCTAAGCGTAGGCATCCATTGCTTCCATAACATAACTAATTATACATGACATAGGTCAACCAAGTGAGCTGCCGAGGGTCATACTAAATTTCAGCAGTGAACTTGGACTTCATCTCTTGGAACCCCAGCACCTGCATTGCCGGTCCATTTCCCACCCTACCCATGCATTATCTGATGGATGGTGCATCAACTAAAAGGAAATGCAAGACCCGCAGCTAGCATCAACTCCACAAGTCACCGGAGCTCCTGACAACTGGGATAAATGACTGGACTTAGAACCTAAACCTGTGAGGGTAGCCCTACCAAAGTGACTGACCAAAGACAATCAAGTGCTTCATCATCCCTGGGGGTCAGATAAGTTGCTGATTACCGCAACAACATACTCGGACATCATATTCATCACTTCCACATCCACTTCCACATTAACTCTGCACCTTTACATACAGTTTTCTATCATTTCAAATTACGCAACATTCATTGAAGAATCCTGGAATCTGTGCTGAGGAAGACACAAGTAAGCAATCCCAAGGATCAAAACACTTATCGTAGGCCAATATACCCAGGAAGTCTCACAGCGCTATAACAAGGATTCTTGGACACCAAGTAAGGACACTTACAAAAGACATTGTCTAACACACTGGTTGCTAGCACTTGCAAATGTCCACTGATTGGATGTAATTGAAACCAGCACTCACATATTTTATCACACAGCTCTAGAAAAAAACCATTAAAAGACTTACAGAACAAGAAATCATATTAGCACTAGGTTCTATTCTTCCTGTAATGTTTTTGATTAATAGAAATTAATAGTGGCGTAGTGATCCCCCTTACACTTCATATGTGTGATTTACGTTTACACAGTCTTGGTACTGTGAAGGATTTTGATTTCAATGCACATGAAAAGCAGTGTCATGATAATCATTTACTCCAAAGATACTAAACATTTTTTTTCATTTATTAAGGCATGACCATGATTAGTTGGTGTTTCCTAAGTAAGAATACTTTGATATGGTGCGCAGTTAAAGTGCTCGTCCCATGTTTGTCACAATACACTTTAGATCTTGGCCCTTATGTGCATTATTAGGCCTTGTATCAAGCATTCAGATTTATCCTGTCTTTTTAAGTGCTTGTAGTAGTTTCAAATGTATAGGAATTTTGGGCTTTTGCGTAGGGCATGAATAATACACATTTAAACTCAATCTCTATTTCATCCCAAGAGCCATTTCTTGGCTTCTTTCTTCTTTTTCAAAGTCTCTTGCTCTCAAATTCACCTACTCTTTCTCATTGAGCGCTTCATGAAGCCCAGAAGTTTACTTTAAAGGTGGGTTTAAGTGGAACTGGAACCTCTGCTAAGTATGCCTACAAAAGTGGTTTCTTGTTATCAATCTTGGCTTGCTAGTTAACAGCTCCTTTCATGAAAGGATTAATATACTCATAATTGCATTGATAAATACAAACCTCATGATCCTTAGTAAAATGTGCTGTTAATAATGCAGAACTGATTGAATGTGTCTGAATGGAAGCTGCACCAATTTATAGGTCTGTTTAGGCTTAACATGCAGTGGCAAGAACTAGAGTTTAAGGGATTATTTAGAGTTTGGAGAGAACAGAAACACCTTGTTTCTCTTCTCTAGCCTCCAAGTCCTCCACCATTCACTCCTGACCTGCCGGAACACCATTGGCCATGTTTACAACCTGCTCAGAGTAGGTGGTTAATGAAAGCATCACACCACTAGGAATAGGCAATACTGTGCGGAATTCTGCATGATAATTCTGTATCCGCACAGTTATTCCTCATTTGAGGGGTCTAATTTGTAGTAGGCAATAGTACTGTCCAGTAATGGTAATTCTAGCTACAGGGAATCTCTGCACAGAAATGTGCCTAAATTTGATCAGGGCCCTAGAGTTTACAGAACAGAAGATACTCCTGTATTTGTTTAAATGTGAATATTTCCTGGCCTAAGATAAACGATTAAAAAACAAAGTGTTCCTTGATTATACACTAAAAGAAACTGGATACAAATAACACTGGCAACTGTTAATGACTTGAAAATTAATAAAAGTGGATAGACTACTTAAACTCATCTTTGTCATGGAATCATACTTCATTATAATCAATCAGCCATTCTTAATATACAAGTCTTGAATTTGAAACAAGTGTCTTGCTACAAATAATGCAATCAAGGTACTATGTAAGCTGAGCAGCATTTTTCAGTTTTTGCTGTCGCAATATTTGAAAGGAAGCTTGAAAAAACATAAGAAGAGTTTAAAAAAAAATGTATGTTGCTGTGTCCACATTCTAAAGAAGTAATAGCAAAGTCAACATGTCTGGTGGTGGCTTCCAGACCTTTAGCTTTGTCAAATGCTTGTCTTGTTTTGTCATTTTTTTGTGTAGCTTTGTTGTTGGGAGAGCTGTAGTGAAGGGAACTACTTTGTGTGTGGGTGTGTTACTTGTGAAGGAACTGAATGACATACCTCACAGTGAAATTAGCCAGTGACTGAAGTGGGCTGACTCAAAGTCGATGCTGTATGTGTGTGTATTTATGTATATATATATATATATATATATATATATATATATATATATATATATATATATATATATATATATATATATATATATATATATATAATGCTATCTCCTATCTTCCTTTACCCACTTCCATTCACCTCTGAATTAAAATAGGAGACAATCTGGTATGTTCCACAATGTTTTTTATTTTTCTATTTCATCCACAAACAAGTGCTCCGTGCAGGTAATATCAGGACGACACATTTCGGCAAACAGCTTACTACTGGGCCATACATATAAATATATATTAAGAGTACAAACACTAAGAAAAAGTCCCACCAAGATAGCTAGGGTGGAGGAGAGAACGCCAAAGGCACCAACAGAGATTGCCACTGTTGCAGATCTGTCACTACTACGGACACTCAGGCAGTTAGAAACTGGAAGTGAGGACTCCTGTATGGAGGTCATTTGTCAGGGTATTATTCAAGAACGCAGTATAGAGGTGGGAGAAGCGGCATCTACACCGTTCCAATCACGCCCAAGAGCAATGGCAGCCACTGTAAAGAACAACATAGATACTTTTGATCAGCTGATTACCGAAGGCCTAAAAAAGATTTGTAGGGCGACCAAAGAAGATAGAGCTAAGAGAACTGTCAATTAATGGAAATTCTATGGATTAGTGGAAAGATTAAGAAAGAACAAAAACGTGATGGTACAGTACTCCGACAAAGGAGGTAATGTTGTGTTATGGCCACTTAACATGTATTTGCAAGAAGCCCAGATTCAACTAGGACTAAGAGACTGTTACAGGAAATGTAAGCACACACCATTAACCAAGACTTACTCTGAATACCCACAAGAGCTGGAACAATGGATGACCGATGGTTTGCTGTCCCGTGATGAATATCTGTACCTGGGAAATGATACTCCTAAAACTCCTATTCTTTTATTTAATTCCGAAAGTACATAAAAATGTTAGCTGCCCCCCTCAGACGCCCGATAATCTCTGCAATTGTAAGTATGATGGACAATGCTTCCAAATACATTCTTTTATTTTTGCAAAACTATGTGAAAAATCTGCATCCTACATTAAGGATAGTGGTGATTTCCTGAAGAGGACTATATTCTGATGGTGCTGGACATAACAACTCTTGTATACGAGTAAAGCTCACAAGGATGGCTTAAGAGCCATGCGACATTTCCTACATGATAGACCAGTTGGTCTTTACAATCATACCCAAATGCTGATTACAATGGCAAGAAGATGCTGGGAAAGTAATTTCTTTCTAGTTGGGGGAGAGGTATACCATCAACAGCTTGGGACTGTGGTGGGCACCTGTTTCTCCCCCAGTTATGTGTGCTTACATTTAGGCTGGTGGGAGGAACAGCTGCTCAACAGAGAACATGCACAAATTTGAGATGAACACATAGTAATGTGGGCTAGATACATAGATGATCTTTTTGCAGTTTGGAGGGGTTCGATCAATTTTTCAGAACAGTTTGTTAAGCTCATAAACAGCAATGAATTGATTTTAAGGTTTACACTTGACATCAGCAAGACCAGCGTAACATTTCTAGACATAGAAGTATATGTCTAGGAAGGTAAGCTGGAAGCAAGGTTCTATAGAAAAAAGAAAGCCAGGAATACACCCCACCATGCTTCCATCTTCCATCCTAACCACACTAAATTGAGCATTCCCTATGGCGAGATGCTACAGGCGCAGAGAAATTGCAGCACAGAGGTCGATTTAAAAAAATGCAGGATGAAATGACTGATAGGTTTCTTGAAATAGGTTACAACCAACTAGCAATTGATAAGGCCCGTCAAGCGGCTAACAAAAAGAAAAGAGAATCGGTTTGATTTCCTACAAAAGACTCACGAGAAGGAAAAAGTCAAGCTCCATTGAGATTTTTAACCACTTACAATACACAAGATAAAGCACTTAGGGACTTATTGAACAAAAACTGGCTCATACTGAAATCAGACCCAGTCATAGGGATGACACTTCTGAGACACGCCCCCATAACAAATTGAAGAGCACCCTCTTTAGGAGATTCAATAGTAAAGAGGAGTCCTGAGATGGACTATGGACAAAACTGGCTAAGACCATCCCTTGGTTCCAGGAAAAGCACTTGTTGCAAAGCTTGTAGTATAGGTCAAAACACAACAGCTTACTACACTCCGTTCGGAAGAAAGGAGGTGTTGATTGAAGGAGCGTACAACTGCAAGAAAGGATTTGAAGTTTACGTATTGAGCTGTGTCTGCAACTTAAGATATGTGGGTAGTACAACCCTGCAGGTTCATAAGAGAATTCTGTAGCATATGAGGGCAATAACGAATGGGGATTGGTCTTACTTGGTAGCACAACACTGTGAGATGGTACATCAGAAGAATCTAACACAAATTAATTACTTTGTCATTGACGCAGTACCTGCAAATAGGATGGGGGTTATCGTACGAAAGTACTACATGAGTTGGAAACCAGGTACATGATAATGCTGGATAGCAAAGTACCAAATGGGTTAAACTATGATGAAGAACTGCATTCTTGTCTGTAAATATTTGAATATGACTTCAATATTTGAATAGTTTGGGCTTAAAGTCTGACATAAGATGAGTAGTAGAATTGAAAGCTGAGTAATTGTCTTTACTTTGTTCTTTGCTTACTTTATTTGTTGCACCCCTGTCCTGTTGATTGGAGAGAGGCATAACGATTTTAGGGTGGTGCAAGTTAAGAAAATCGTCACTTTCCGAATGGGATACTGCATTAAGCACTTTACTTTATGAACAGCTATGTAAATATAATATAAATGAGTTTGCTCACTATTGAGAATGGATTGAAGTGTTTTGATTGAAATAAGGCACTCGCCTAATATTGGTTATTCTTTTGCACATATTCATTCTTTTGCACATATTCTCTACTTAGATGAGTTTGTGAATACAGGTACAAATATACATTAGGCACCTGCCTAGGGCAATGTGACGAATCAAGTTTATTTAATTATATTTAGACCAAGATGAAAGTTGTTCAAAAAAATCATGTTGCCATGAATTGTGATGTTGCACAATGAACTTTAATTGTTGCATACACTGACATTGTGAGGGAGAAAGTCTTTCATCTATGTCTTCCGGATAGCCAGAGGTAAAAAGGGCGTAGCAACACATACGTGGCATGTGATCAAAGCCGTTGCAGTGGCCGAAACATGTTATGGCTGATTGAATTAAAGAGGAATTCGAAATCCGTGTTCGAGTCAGCGCCGTTTGTTTTCAGTGATTGCAAACATGAAGATGATGTGTACACTGGATCTATAAATCATCAACCGATCAGGTGAGCCACTTCCACAAGTGTACATCGGTCCCTTTTCATCGCTCCTTTTAAATTAGTATCTTTCTTTACTCGATTTTCAAGATATCAAATGACTTGCCATCTGTATGAGACATTTTAAAGGGCAACCTCTGGCCTGCATAGACCAGTCCGTGTTCTAGGACCAATCTGGACAAGTAGTGTTGCAATTACCCAGAAATGTATTATGCACGTCGGGCTACCCTACCATTAGGGTCAGATTGCTGAAAAGTAGATTGCATCTGAGTGCAGTCATATCACCCCATGTCCAAAGAATTTCCAGTGGCTGTGTTAGATCAATCTGTTCCCCATCACTGAAGCAATGCATTGTTCTACTTGTTTTGAAAAAATACTGGAGATGGGCCTAGTCCCTCAGTGTATGCAGTAGTGTACCATCTCTTCCACAACCCCTCAGACATCTATAGGTGTCTGCTTTGCCCATTTTTTACAACCAAGTCCTCGTGTAGTAGGGGCGAGTAAGAATGTTGAGCTGTACCAAGCAAAACTCTGCTCTGATTACTACCTCTCTAGAATGCTTGACTGCCTTTGCCTTCTCATCACCTTGTAGCGTACCCAGATCTTGCTCCCAACGGGCTTTCAATGGCTTGAGTGGATGTTGGCAATGAGCAGTAAATAAATCAGTGAAGTAGCATGTTAAGGGCTGATAGCACCTTGCATTCCAGCGGGGTCTCCTCCGTTATTTCTGTAAGTAACCCAAAGTATACATTCAGAGCCTATCTTACTTGGGGGGAACCCAAGGATTGCCCATCTGCCAATTCATAGCTCCTCTGGAGTTTTGTAAAGGGTATCACCCTTGCCTCTTCCCAGTTATCGCCTAGTTTGGATATTCCAAACAGAATCAATTGTCATCAGCACTGTAGCCTTTTCATATTAGCTAAGAGATCTGCTTCCCATATTGTTTGTAACGTTAATTTACCTGACAATCCCATTTTCCTATTAGCCCTCATCCAGAATTTTAGGACTTTTGCCAGCTGCAGCGGCAGATTTGGCAATCGAGTCTTGGAGTACAATCTGTTGACATAACATCTGTTGCCTATGGTGCACCTTTCCATCACCAGAGCCAGCTCTATCTGGGAAGCTAAGGCCCAGGCATTAATAACTAATGAGGTTCCCCTCTCATATGGAGCTCTTTGTCAACATTTGTAGTGCAATCCAGGGTGTTTTCCACTTCCATAACAGTGATCTTGTAGTACCCTGCTCTGTCTTAAAAAACATGTCCAGTATTTCATAAGGCGTATTCTGAAGAATGAATGAGAATAAATGAATAAGAATGTTTTGGAGCATAATCATCTTGTTGAGGGCCACACTACTCATAAGTGTCAGAGGCAACTTTCTCCAGTGTGTTACAATCCTTTCTATAATCTTCCAGTGCACTGCCTAAATTCTGTCTGTGAAATTCTTGTAGGTCTTGTAGCATATATCCCAAAATATGGGAAACCCTTAAGTGGCACTCTCAGGGGCGTCTCCCATCCAGCTGCCAGTCTCGAAGGGGTCATTGGAAATAGCACTGACTTGTGAAAGTTGATTTTGAAGCTAGTGAAACTTCCAATTAGCCAAACGATCTCTAATATTCTATTGAGAGAGTGGCCAGGGACTGTTGAGTGAGATAACCTCCTCCCAGTCGGGAGCCCAGGGGATACCTTTTGCCAGTGTGTCCTTTTTGACCCATTCCGCTAGTGGCTCAAGAGTTACTGCAAAAAGAAGGTGGGAGAGCAGATATCCCTGCCGCACCCCCCACGCAGTGGGCACTCAATCTAGAATGTTCCACTAACTTAAACGTAGGCAGCCGGTCCAGTGCCAGTATTATGGGTGGTTCCTTGATTTCTTCTTGACAGGCATAATCCCTTACTTCTCTGCTGCGATAATTTTATGAATAATGAATGATGGTTAAGATAATTCACGAATATGTCAGCCAGAACTTTTGCCTCAAAATTCAGCAGAGAGACTCTCTTCCACCATCAGACACGGCCGGCACAGGTAACAGTAGTAGGGAGGGGACAGGGCGGGATGGGGGATGTCAATAGACGACAGGATAGGGAAAGTAGAATACATCAATTATTAAAACCACTTACCTTGCGCTCGCCGCATCGCCGAGTCGGAGGTGCAGCGAGCGTAAGGTAAGTGGTTTTATTTTGTTTTATTTTATTTTCCCTATCCTATTTTCTGTCACCCCCGCCCCCCCGCCCTGCCCCACCACCTGACCGCTGTTAAATGTGCCGGCGGCGCCTGTCCAGCGGTTTACCTTGTTTAAGTATGACCACTATTGTTACTGTTCTCAAATCTCTCTGGAGGCTCCCTGTCAAGACTGCCTTTGATTCTGACAGCGAGCGTGCGGCCCCTTTAAATGGTGAGGCATGCACTTTAAGACTGCTGCTGCACCGTAGCAAGCTGCTCATCGTCAGCATGCCTGTTGGATACTTACCTGACTATTGAATTGGCGCCATCGTGTTCTCAGGTTTCTGTCATCCCCCTTGTCCCTTTTGGTGGTGGGTTGCCTTTTGTTTTCTTAAATTTCTTCCTCTGAAGGCTTGTTGTTGAAAATCTGAAAGCAAAAGAACATTCATTGAGTTAACTGTATTATTTCTGATTTAAGGCAACAACTGTTTGCATTACTTATATTTTCCTCAGTTTCTTTATTTTGAAGGCTAGTTGTAGAAATCCTGAAACAAAAGGGCATTTATTGAGTTCCATGTTCTGATTTAAGGCAACAAGTAGACATATACGATGTTTGTTTATATCTATTGGGAAATTAATTAATTGGTTGTCTCTATGACTAATTCTAATACATAGATGGGTGCATGTATGAAGTGAATAATTCATTGGCAGTGAAATATCTGCAAGCTTTCTTTTATGGACTGCCTGTCTTTCAAGTCCAGCCAGAAGCATAAAAGGTGAGTCATTTATCCATACTGAGAAATCACTCATGAGGTTACTATAACGCCAGAGCCGCAACTTCTGTTTTCTTTCAGATTCATTACTTTGCAACACAAACTGCTGACACACTCTAGGTACATGGAAGAGGGGACATACGGTATCTTAATAGTACATTTAGTACATAACATCAAGTGCAGACTGGAAAAGTTGCGGGCTGACTAGGACGCGCCGCCATTATGGCGGTTGCACCAGTCACCGGCTACCCAGAAGGGGGGGAGGCCGCGTCAGCGAGTGACGCGGCACTCCTCCCCCGCCACAACCAATAGGGAAAGGTGTTGTTTGTGCGCCGGAAGCAATCCAGCGCTTCCGGCGCAGAAACATCCAGCTCGCATCCAGGCTGACCGGTCTCAGCCGGTCGGCCTGGGCGCCCACCTTTAAAAAGATTTGGTGGGGAGCAGAACAGTCTCTTGTTGTTGCTCCCCACAGATAGGATCCCCGGGCCAGCTGCGGGCCCGTAACCTTTCTTTCTTTTTTCTTTCAGGTTCAGCGTGCAGGTTTGGCATGTGCGGAAGGAACGGGAAGGAAGATCGTCGCTGGACCACGGGGAGCGCGGTCCACGAGCGGCGTCGTTGCGTGGATCCTCTGAAGCAGAGCTGCTGGGTTTTTGGCGGAGAGCGTGTGCAGATCCTGGGAAGCGGAGGAGCTGCGGGTTTTTGGCAGAGAGCGGTCCACGCGTCCCTTCCAGCGTGAACATCGAGCAGTATCTGCAGCGAGTGGAGCCCCCATAGCCAGCGGTTGATGCGCGGTGGCGGTAAGCGCAGCGGTTTAGCGGGAGGGGGTTTCCTTTGACGGCAGCGCTGCGGGAGGTCTGGGGGATTCCAACACGCATAGGGACAGGTGCAGTGCCCAGGGATTACGGATATTAGATCGTTACGTGTGGGGCATAAAGCTGCAGCATTGTGCAAGGAAGCTGTGTAAATGCATAATGGTTAAGGTTTGAGACTCTTACACTCAAGGTTACAGGTGCAATTCCCATTGATTCTGTTCACGTTATTGATTCTGTTCAAGTGAGATCTCTTTAAGTACCCTAAAGGTCAAGGCCTGAGACTCTTACTCTCAAGGTTGCAGGTTCAATCCTCATTGATGCGGAGCAGGTAGACCACTTAAGTTTGGGGCAAAAGCAGGGACAATACAGCCACGGTGCCCTAAAGTCTGGGACTCTTTCATAGGTGCGCGAACAGCTGTAAGGAGTGGGGATTCTGTAATTGTGCACTGCTCGCTGTGTATGCATGCTAAAGGTATATCCTCTGTACGTTGAGGGTTATTAAAGGAGTCAGGTGGCTAGTATTTGAATTTTGAACTGTTCCTTCTTGCCCACCCGAAGGTGTAGGCAAATAGTATATCCGCTGAATCAGTCTCAGTCCCCGGGTTGCCCAGTTTAGAAAGGGGGCGGCAGTGGGCACTTAGTCCCTCCTTTCAGTCGCAAGACACTGTTACTCAGTGTGTACGGTGGGCTGTAGGATTTGTCTGCGAACTAGCTAGGACTCCGCACAGCACAACTGGTTTATTTGTGTTTCCACAGCTCCAGCATTACGTGAAGGACAGGACGGTATCAAGGTCCAACAAATTCGCTGGTGGTGCTGTGGGGGGACACGTTTGGGGGCACCGGCTAGCCAGCATCTCATCGCTCTTGGGAGCCACAGAGGGTTTGAGCGGGCTGCTCACCTGAGCTTACTGGATTAGCCAGTAAGTCGTGGCTCTGGTTGCATGGGTGCAAAGGTTGGCTGGTGGCTTCTGCTTCCACAGGTAAGAGGTGACAGTCACCTACTGGGGGGTTATGGTTACGCGAACAGGCAGGTCCCATTTAAGTTGTTTACATGGCCCCCCTGGTCCGGCGGCACGAGAAGCGATCATGCACGGACGTCCTCCTGGAGGCTTTAATGCAGCAGGTCCAGGTCATGGGGCAGACGCACAACAGGTTGCAGGATAAGGTGGAGGGTCCCGAGGTCCCAGAGGGGAGGGGTAGGCTGCCTATTGTACCACCAATAACTTACTCCCTGCCACCGCCAAAGAGGTACAGGCGCAAGCCAGGTGGAAAAGGGGCAGCAGTCCCACCGAGATGTGAGCCCACACCCGCGACTAGCCCCCAGGGTGAAGGGGGCGCAGGTGACCCAGTCCCACCTGTGGACACGCTGGGCCCAGTGGGCAGTGGGGACACTGTGCCAGCGGGCCCCATTGGTGAACCCAGTATTCCCCCAGTGGAGGGGGCGGGCGGAGCACACCTAGCTGAACCAGACATAGCCGCCAACTTAGCGGTAGTTCTCCCCTGGCTGGAAATGGTAGGGAACTGGTCTCACACCGCAGGGGCGACAACGGGCGGTGGGGATGCCATTGAAAGGGCTAAGAAATTGATGGCTGAACTGGGAAAGGGAAAGCCAGGCGAGGTGCCGGCAATACTGTCACAGGGCGTAGTACCCGTTGCACCAGCACCAGGTCCCGGTGGTGAGGTGCCGGCAGTACCGGCAGGGGGGGCAGCACCCGTTCCCACAGCACCAACCCCCAATGGTGAAGGTGTCCGGGAGACTAACAGCAACGCAAAGACTACAGAGGCGGGCAAGACGGCTGATGCAGCAGCACCAGCAGGTACGAGGGCAACATTACCTCCACTAGGTCTGGGGGAGCTGCGCTCCGGGAGGGAACAGCTGGGGCGGCACCTGTCAAAGGAGACTAAAGAAAGGATCTGGAGAGGGGAGTACGTTAGCATGTTTTCCCTCTTGATTGATGAGGCAGACAGGGAAGAGGCGAAAAGGAACAAGGAATTTACACACTACAAAGAATGGTCCAATATAGTCCTGAAATACAGAGTTGAGGAGAACTTGGCCAATTGGATACAGGGTTTCACTACATTCATGGCCGTCATGTTAGAGCGTTTCCCAGAGGTTGGGTCTGAAATGGCGTGTTATCAGAATAGGATCACAGTTGCCCATGCTACACAAGGTGGGCATAGGTGGAAAGAGTATGACAAGGAATTTAGAAGGGCAAAAGCGCAGGATCCTACCCTAAGATGGAGCCAGACAGACATGTTTATTCATCTGAGACATTTGGTGCAGGGCACAGGTGAGAGTGGGCGGGGGCAGGTACCTGATGCAGTGCGGTCTCAACCCTTTAAGACAGGCCCCGCCGGTAACACGGGGGGGTTCACAGGAAAGCCAGGGAGCAATGGAAAGAAAGGCGTCTGTTTTGACTTCAACAAACGGACATGCAGTAGAGCACCAGGCACATGTAGGTTCAAACATTCCTGTGGTTTCTGTGGTAATGCATCCCACCCAGAGTCCAGGTGTCACAAGAAGTACAGGGGCAGAGGGGGGAAAAAGCAAGAATAGCTATCTGCTACTAAAGAAGGCTATTTCTCCTATTAACATTAGCACTATGATACCGTGGTTGGAGTCTTACAATTGCCCAGAGGCAGCCAGGACAATCAGGGAGGATTTTGTAGAAGGTTTCAGGATACCGGCCCTGGGTTACAACGGGGTGGCACATTGCCAGCTTTCAGTGAGGTCCAATGTAGGCATAGCAACAGCAAAAATCCTTAAGGAAGTGAGCCTGGGTAGGGTGGCCAGACCTTTTGATAACGTCCCAAATGAAGGATTTTGTGTGTTCTCCTCTAGGGGTGGTACCTAAGAAAGCGCCAGGCAAATACAGGCTGATTCACAATCTTTCTGCGCCCAGGGGGAGTTCAGTGAACGATGCCATCTCTGACACACTTTGTAGCGTGAAATATGCATCATTCGACCAAGCGGTAGACATGCTTAGGTCTTTGGTTTAAGGGGCTTTGCTGGCGAAAGCTGACATTGAGTCGGCTTTTAGATTGCTACCAGTGCACCCCGCGGATTTTCACTTACTGGGTTTCCAATTCCAAGGGAAGTATTATGTTGACAAATGCATGCCAATGGGTTGCTCAGTGTCCTGCGCCTATTTTGAGAAATGTAGCTCCTTCTTGGAATGGGCATTTAGACGGGTGTCAGGGCATCGCTGGGTGCTATATTACCTGGACGATTTTCTGTTTCTGGGGGCGCCACAATCTTGGGAGTGCGGGTCAGCATTGTCAAAATTCTGTGCATTAATGCAGAGGTTCGGGGTGCCTTTGGCGCCCGGCAAAACAGTGGGCCCAAGCACAACAATCGAATTCTTGGGGATCGAATTAGATGCTGTCCAAGGGGTCTCGCGGTTACCGGCTGACAAAGTTAAGGATTTCGGGGCGGCGTTGCAAAACTGCCTCATGAAAAAGAAGGTTACATTGCACCAACTACAGCAGGTGGTCGGGCAATTGAATTTTGCACTACGCATAATCCCAATGCCCGCCCTTTCTCTCGCTCTATCGCGCATGCAATGTCAGGTCTCAGGGAGAAGCATCACCACACCAGGCTGTCCGGCGAGGTCAGGCAAGACATGTTGATTTGGAAGACTTTTTTGCGCAATTTTAATGGGAAAGTGGTGTGGCCCAGCCCACCTAAGTCCAGCCCGGAGTTGGGCCTCATGACTGACGCTGCAGGTAGCAAGGGTTTCGGGGCCATCCTGGGGCGCGAATGGGTAGCTCAGCGTTGGCCAGACTGGTGGAAGGAATCTGGAATCACCACCAACATAAGTTTCTTAGAGCTTTTTCTAAATCTAGTGGCACTGATTGTGTGGGCAGGGGTTTTAAAAAATCAATCTGTGATCTTCTGGACAGACAACATGGCAGAAGTAGACTGCGTGAATAGCCAAACAGCCAAATGTAGCATGATTCTGCGGTTGTTGAAGGAAATTGTGTTACAGTGCATGAAATTGAATGTCCTTTTCAAAGCTAAACACGTGCCAGGTATTCTGAACCACGCGGCTGACGCATTGTCTCGTTTTAAAATGCAGGCTTTCAGGTCACATATTCCAGAGGCAGCAGCGCACCCATCACCTTTCCCAGAACAACTGTGGCAGCTTGGTGCCCCAGATTATCGAACCTCGTGGCAGCTAGCCTAGCGCCCAGAACCAGGAGTGCCTACGAAGGGGCGTTTGGGTCTTTTTGCTTGTTCTTGGGGGAACAGTGGGAGCACAAATGGCAGAACCATGAATCTGTAGTTGACTACCTGGTGTACATGAGAGATCAGGGGCGCATGGTTGCAGGGGCGAGAAGGCATATCTCAGCCATATAATTTTTTGCAAAAATGAAAGGAAAGGGGGATCCCACAACGAATTTCATAGTACGCCAGGCGCTGAAAGGGTGGCAACGCTTGCAGGGAGGGCAGCCGGATGTCAGACGACCCATAGGTTTCAAAACACTAGGGAAACTATTGGGGGCTCTGCAGCGGGTTTTCCCTTCGTCGGACGAAGTCATTTTGTTTCAAGCGGCATTCTGCATTGCATTTTACGGTGCTTTTCGGGTAGGCGAGTTAGTCACCAAGAATAAGGAAGATTGGCTGGGGGGCCTGCAAATGGGACACATTAGCATCAAGAAAGATTCAGTGCTGATTTCCATCCGGATGTCAAAAACCGATCAAGAAGGTAAGGGTGAGAGCATAGTATTACACAGAGCAGGGAACACACAATGCTGCCCGGTTTACAGGCTTGAGGTTTTCATGGCTCACCGGGCACGCACTCAGGGAGGGCCTCTCCTGATACATGGGGACGGGACACCACTCACGGTATTTCAGTTCAGGAAAGTCATGCTCCTAGCTTTGAACGGTGCTGGGCTAGACCCTGCCGATTTCGGGACTCATTCGTTTAGGATAGGAGCAGCCACCGAGGCAGCAGCAAGAGGGCTGGGGGACGAGCGTCTCAAAAGGATCGGTAGGTGGTCCTCTAATTCTTTCAAGAGATACGTGCGGGTGCACATGCTCTAATATGGTGCAACTGTCCAACTGCTTGGTGCACAAAGGGGGTTTTCCCCCTTTTTCCTCCCTGTTACTCAGGGAAAGGGGTTGTGTTAGTGTCGCTAGCTGACAGGCATTAGACGCCGTTTCATGGAAATTTGTGTGTTTTTAAGGCCAGCATGGCAAGGCACTTACCCCCCCTCTTGTTTGTTTCATCGTCAGTTGCAGTTTCTTCATCCTGTGACTCAGGAGAGGAGTCTGGATTCTTTCGCATTCACAGAACGCTAGAGCAAGCGGTAGTACGGCGGGCGCTGAGCTACGGACAAACAGCAAGCATGGTGGCGCAAGTTCACTCTTCGCACCAGGAGGATCAACATATGTGGATGATAGGGCACTCATATGTGCGACGTTTGAAGAATTTCTTTTCAGGAGCTGCCAAGACTAGGGCCACTCAGCTAGGGATAAATTTATCCTTTTTCTGTCAGGGTGGTTTGTGCGTAGGTCAATTCAGGGAGTTGGTGAACCGAGCTTTGAAAGCAAGTACGGGACCACCGGCAATCTGGATCCTGCACTTGGGGGGTAACAACTTGGCCAGATTAGGCAGGAGAGTGCTGGTCGAGGATCTCCTCACAGAAGTTGCGTGGCTAGCAAGGCAGTGTCCCCAGTCGATAATAGCATGGTCACACAGTCGGTGAGAGCGTTGAATTACGCGGTAAAGCGGATCAACAACAAATTTGATAAACTATTTAGGCCCCCTAGACTAGGGTCCAAAGGACACAGATACATCAAGGGGGAACAATTTCTTCTTCAGGACGGGGTGCACCTCTCACATAAAGGGAATCAGGCGTTCATAGAGGACATCTTAGCTTGGGTGGAGAGCGTAAGGCGCATTACATGACCTTCCTAGGGGATGAGGGGGAGACCAGGTAGTCGGGCAACTATTCTGGCCTGTGGCGGTAAGGTCATGATTGGTAAGCATAGTCTTCGGTCCTCAACGGTCAGCACCATATAACTCCAGGGGGTAGTGACAGCCGGTAGGTAGGCTGTCGGGGTGCGGGGGCCGGGGGATTCATCCTTCCCAGTGGGCCTGGGGCCACCCCCGCACGCGCATGCGCATTAAGGCGCCACTATGCAGTAAGTAGTCTGCAGCCCCCACGGAATGGAGTGTAAGGCACAGGGCGCAGGGGGGGCCCGGGGGAAAGTATCCATCCGATAAGCTGTAACCTCCTGCGCAACCTTATTAGTACACGGGACCGTGGGAGCTGCCAGCCATTGACTTTGCCGTAGGCTCTAGATGGGACACGCAGAAAGTAAATAACATGTATTGATAGATTTACGGCCGGAGTGTCTTGTGTATTAGACTGCTTAAGGTAAGCCGTGGAATATCGGACTATTAAAAATGTATCTGTACTTTCTGCGTAAAGTTTCTGTATATAATGTTTTAATTTGTTTGTTAAATGTTAATAAATACGGCCGGGGGGGTTACTCCCCCTTAATCCAAAAAAAGTAAAACTGTCCGTGTGGTCTCACAAGTGTTACACTGAAGGGGAGGGAAATGTCATCCATAACCACAGGGTCAGTAGTTAGAGTAGGGGACATGGGTAAGTACCAGGCCATATGGAAAAGGCGCGGGCTGACTAGGACGCGCTGCCATTGTGGCGGTCGCACCAGTCACCGGCCACCCAGAAGCAGGGGGAGGCCGCCTCAGCGAGTGACGCGGCACTCCTCCCCTGCCACAACCAATAGGGAAAGGTGTTGTTTGTGCGCCGGAAGCACTCCAGTGCTTCCGGCGCAGAAACGTCCCGCTCGCGTCCAGGCTGACCGGTCTCAGCCGGTCGGCCTGGGCGCCCCCCTTTAAAAAGGGTTGGTGGGGAGCAGAACAGTCTCTTGTTCTTGCTCCCCACAGATAGGATCCCCGGGCCGGCTGCGGGCCCATAACCTTTCTTTCTTTTGCCCACCCACCATCCCCTAAGGCAGGTATTGTTTGAAGGTTTGGTTTTCTGGTTTGGATATTGTGTCATTATTTTGCCCCCTCTTTTCCAAAGTATTGGCAGGGAACAAAAGCAATGGTATCAGCGTTTCTGTAGTAATGTATAAATAGAGCACAACTTCGAATTTCTCTTTCAATTAGATATTGTCGTATTTAGAGTGTCTCTGGTCAGGCGGTAAGGTCATGATTGGTAAGCATAGTCTTTGGTCCTCAACGGTCCGCACTATATAACTCCAGAGGGTAGCGACAGCCGGTAGGAAGGCTGTCGGGGTGCGGGGGCCGGGGGAATCATCCTTCCCAGTGGGCCTGGGGCCACCCCCGCACGCGCATGCGCATTAAGGCACCACTATGCAGAAGTCTGCAGCCCCCACGTAATGGAGTGTAAGGCACAGGGCGTAGGGGGTCCTGGGGGAAAGTATCCATCCGATAAGCTGTAACCCCCTGCACAACCTTATTAGTACACGGGGACCGGGGGAGCTGCCAGTCATTGACTTTGCCGTAGGCTTTAGATGGGACACGCAGAAAGTAAATAACATGGATTGATAGATTTACGGCAGGAGTGTCTTGTGTATTAGACTGTTTAAGGTTAGCCATGGAATATCGGACTATTAAAAATGTATCTGTACTTTCTGCGTAAAGTTTCTGTATATAATGTTTTAATGTGTTTGTTAAATGTTAATAAATACGGCTGGGGGGTTTACTCCCCCCATAATCCAAAAAAGTAAAACTGTCCGTGTGGTCTCACAAGTGTTACACTGAAGGGGAGGGAAATGTCATCCATAACCACAGGGTCAGTAGTTAGAGTAGGGGACATGGGTAAGTACCAGGCCATATTCCTGTGAACTTCTTGGTCTGATTTTCGTGGTGTGTTTTTTCATGTTTCTAGAAAGAGAAAAGCCTGTATAAAGCCAGGCAACCAGAGCAACAACCCGTGACATCTGCAAGTTATTTTGTCCTCTCTTCCCCGAGGCTCAATTCTAGCTTTGACTGTGTTGGGCCTTTGTTGACCTACAGGAAGCTGGCAACGTATGCCGTGGTCCATTTCACTCCTGTGCAAAGATTCAGGCGAGAGCCTTACACTCTCCCTTGTCTCCTCTAATATGGCTCGCATTAATGTTCCTGGCATTCCCCTCAGATATATAAAGATTTCTGGTGGGAATCCATTGTTTTTCCACTATGGCCTCCAACACTACACCATCCTCTAACCTACGATATAACTGCTGTCTGTCTTCATCATCAAGCTGTGGTGCCAGGATATCCCGGATAAACGCTTGTAGGTGCTTCCTTCTAATTAGTGACTGAGGGCTATATAACCACTGAAAATACGCTCTAAATGTTTGCCCATTTCTTTGCTGATTCAACGATGAATCTCTCTCCCATCTGGATTTTATGTACTTATCTCAGTCTCTCCTCCCTCTGGGCAAGCCATTTTCACGGTCTTAATACTCATTTTTTGTGTTTTTGGATGAAAGTATGTGTGGGTGTGGCATTTTAAGAAAGTATTTTCTCTAGTTAACTTTTACTTTAGGTGAGCTTTATATGTTGTGCCATTAGCTACTTATGTGCTTTATTGTGGAATATTGATTTTATTGGTTTGAATAATACCAGGTGTGATGCCTTCATCGATCACGCAGGTGAGGAGAAGGCCTAGGATATGCATGGGGCAACCAAATGAATGAATGGACACACACGCTACTGGGTCCGTGCTGGAAGACTGCCCTGAGCGGGCTCTTCCCTTTTATTCAACCCCGCAGGCCACTCCTGGCCTGCGGATGATATGGGCACTGTTCCGGCTAGCGGAACAGAATAAACACAAGAACGCTAACCATTACAACCCTATCCAACTTGGTTCTTGAACAAAACAAAACATTAGGAAGTCCAGTTAAAATAGGCACAGTTCGATTGCATCAGTCTCAACAGTCTTAGCACGCAAAATCCTGATGCCGTTGGTTAGGGCGAGGATTGGGCCGTAGACTGTATCGATGTTGTTGGCTTCATAATGGGTGTTGCGCTCGGTGTTGGCCGGCTAGGAGGAGAGCAGGGGGGTGGTGTGCTTGGGGAAACAGGCTCCGCTGCGGCATTCCCCTCTTCTTCTTCCCTGCTCGGCATGCTCCGGCTTATGCTTGGTGAAAGCCGGCGGCCGTCCTCCAAAGGTGCGGCAGGGACCTCCTTGAACCAGGAGATGTTCCGCGATATCTCTTCGCTCCCTTTTCGGGCCATCACCATGGTTCCATGGTTGGTAGTGACTGTCCAAGTACCTGGTTCGTGGATAGTCTGGAACTTTCCTCCAGGCCGGCGGTCTTTGAGTAGGACTGTGGCCCCAGGTCGGAGGGACCGGGGTGCAGCATGGCATCTAGCACTGGCTCGGTAGTTTTGCGTTGTCTTCTTGCTTGGGTTTCTGGGACGTCCACAGGTGAGGGTATCCACCCCGGGCACATGGGGATCAGATCTCTCCATGGGCCTTTGAACATGAGGGACCATGGGCTCAGCAGAGTGATGCAGTGTGGAGAACTCCGGTACTCCCTGAGGAATTCGTAGAGATGCTGCTCGGGATCCGCTTGTTCCACCAATGCGATGCGTAGCATTTTGTTTAAGGTCCTCATGAAACGTTCAACATCTCCGTTGGCCTGGGGCCATTGAGGGGTGACACGGCGGTAGTGGATCCCTCGCTGACGCAGGAAGGTGGCAAACTCCGCCCTGTGAAACGAGGGCCCATTGTCGCTCCTGATCTCCAAGGGAAACCCAAACGTGGCAAACACTTTCTCCAGAGTGGGTGCGACATGGGTGAAGGCGGTCGATATTAATGGTTCCACTATGGGATATTTCGAGAAAGCATCCACAAGGACGAGCGTGTGTTTCCCTCCGGGGAAGCTCCCAAAGTCTATGCTCACCTTCGACCATGGGATGGAGCAGGCCTCTTCGGTGATCACCGGGGCCGGTCTCTCCGGGGCACTGGTTAGCTGGCAGGCCGGGTAACGGCGTAATAGGTCCTCGACCATCGCCTTGAGGTCTGTAAACCAGGCCTTTTCTTTCATTCTCGCCTTCATTTTGGTTGTGCCTTGGTGGCTTCCGTGGGCCAGTTGGGTTGCATGGTGTTTCAGAGCTTGTGGGGTCACTAGCCTCGAGCCTCTCAACAGTATTCCATCTTCCGTTGCACTCAGCTCGCTCCTCACCCTCCATATCTTCGTTAGCGCATCCCGGTCTTCCGATGCCCAGGTGTTGGTCTGTTGAAGATAGTTCCTCCATGACCCTTCTCGGATCGCTTGGAGAGTCCGGGTATATATGGTGTCATGTTCGGCAGCTTCCTTGATTTTATCAAGCATCATCGCCTGGGGACACGCCGCCACTGAGATCATGTTAATGTATTGTTCTGACCCTTCGGTGTCAGCAGTTTCTTCCAGTGGCGAGGGGTGCCGGGACAGGAAGTATGCGGGTTCTTCGCCCCGGGTCTACACACTACTTCCATTTGATATGGCTGAAGTTGTACCTCCCATCGCTCGATCCATGGGGGTGGATAGGGAGCTGAACCTTTGAAGAGGGGAACCAACTGCTCGTGATCGGTTACCACCATGAACGGTTGGCCTGTCAGGTATAGGTGAAAATGATTGCAGGCCCACTTTATAGTGAGCGCCTCTTGCTCTATCTGTGCCTTGCTTCAGTGAGGGTCAGCGACCTGCTGGCAATTGACAAGGCGGCCCATCGGCCTGGTTCCTGTTCCTGGGCCAGTACTGCTCCCAGCCCCACCGGACTGGCGTCTACCAGTAATTCTGTCCTTTTCGCTGGATCGAAGTAGGCGAGTGTGGCTTCTCCTAGGAGCGTGTCTTTGATGCTCTGAAACACCTCCTCATCCCGCAGTCCACAGCGGCACTTGACGCCTGCTTTCTTTAGGGCTCTCAATGGCTCAGCGCGGGTCGGTTGATCGGGGATGAACCTCCCGCAGTAAATAGCCATGCCAAGAAAGCTCCTCACCTCGGTGGGTGTGGTTGGGGCTGGAGCACTGCGGATGGCATGCGACTTCTTTAGATCCACTTGAATGCCTTCCTAGTTGAACATGTACCCGAAGAACTCTAGGGAAGGTTGAAAAAAGAGACACTTCTCTCGGTGGAGTGTTGAGCCATGTTCACTGAGGCGACGTAGAGTGTTCCTTAAGTGTCGGTGATGGTGAGCGGCTGTGGCAGAGTGGATCAAGATGTCGTCGCTGACGATTATCACCCCTGGAAGCCCCGACAGCATCTCCCGAATGGTATTCTGGAACACCTCTGCTGCTGAGGATATACCAAAATTCAGCCATTTGTAACGACGCAGCCTCCTCCGCCGAGCGCAGCTGGTGGTACCCCGCATTCAAGTCAATCTTTGAGAACCACCTCGAACCATTCACATCCGCAATTATGTCATCCATAGTCAGCGTGATATGTCGCTCTCTCTTGATAGGTCGGTTGGGCAACATCATGTCTATGCAGAGACGGATGGCCCCTGGCTGCCTGGGTTTCTCCGCTATAACTATCGGGGACACCCAGGGGGTCGGTCCAGAGACCTTTTCAATCACTCCTAGTCATTCTAGGTTTTCCAGCTCCTTCTACACCAAAGGCCTCAGGTGAAACGGGACCCTTCGATGTCGAAGTGCAACCGGGGTGATGGACTTATCAATGTGTAGTTCGATGGGGTCGCACTTGATGCGTCCGAGTCCTTGTAATAATTCCAGAAACTGATCTAATATCTCATTGACCTGGTGTGCTTGGACACTCCGGGCGAATGACACTAGTCCAAGGTCCTCCGCGGTGTGACTGCTTATTAGTGTGTCCGCTTCACGGTCTATGATGTGGCTGATGGTTGACACCTCCTGGTCATTTGATCTGACTGGAACAGATATCTTGCCCCTTAGTGGCAGGGGGGTTTGGCTCCCATAGGCAAATATCCTGGTTCGGGACAGGGTGATCGGTGGATGGGGTTGGAGGCGTCGGTATTGCTGAAGACCAATCACGGTGACAGACGCCCCGGTGTCGATAATTGCTTTCACCTCCGATCCAGCGATGCTGATCATACAGGTGGGCTGTGGCCACCTGCGATGCTTGAGCTCCTGCGTAAACGAGATCAGGTACGTCTCCCCTACGTCATCGTTGGTGGAGGAGTCTTCTGGTCCCTGGTATTGTTGGCTTCTTCTTGGTGCCTCTTCCCTCGTCGCAAAGTCCGTCGTGGACAGGTGTTGTACTGCCCGTGAGGGTGGCTTTTGTCCTCATGTGTCGCGGCCTCGGTTCAGTCTCCCGCACACTGCTGCGAAGTGATTGGGGATCCCACAGTTTGCACTGGTTTTCCCTTGCGCAGGGCAGTCTTTCGCCGCAAGTGGCTCATGCCCACAGTATCCACACCATGTTTTAGGCGTCTCTAGACTTGTCTTCCTTGGCGTGTCGCTGCATGTCTTTATGCAGAGGGCATCGGCCCTCTCTGTCTTGATGATCTCTGGTCTTCCTTGGGGCTTCGCGAGAGCCTGGTCTATTTCGTTAGCTCTTGCCGCTGATAGGTCGTGGGTCCTCGCCAGTATGAGGATGTCTTCCTGAGTGATTCTTGGCTGGCGTAGTATGAGACCTCGGAGCATATTGTCTCTGCACCCTTGGATTATCTGGGCTCTTATCTCCTTGGGTTGATCATCCACTGTACACGTGTTGACCAGTCCGCGTAGGCGGGCGTAAAATGCATCAATCGACTCCCCTTCACGTTGGCGGGCTGACGTAACTTGAAACATTCAAAATCAGGATTTAGTTGGGGGTCGAAATGCTCATCTAGAGCCGCAATTGCTGCATCGTAGTCCGTGGCGATGCCTGTGTTTGGTAGGTGCTTGAATAACTTGAAGATTTCATCCCCAGTATAGTGGAGAAGCAACGACCTCTTTACGGCCCCGTCGGTCTCCCTAGTGGCTACAAAATAGTTATTCAACCGTTCAACCCAGATTCTCCACCTGGGGGATGCTGTGGCTGGATCTTCCAATTCACTAAAAGGTGGCAATACCCCGTTGAGTGCGTGTTGCACTGGGGGTCTCTGTCCGGCCTGGTCCTCATCACCCATGCTGTCTTCAGGAAGGTATCTGTAACTCTGCCTTGGGGGTACTCCCAATGTTGTCCGTCCCTAGGTGGGTGCTCCTTTCCCTTGACTCCTTCCTGATGCGCTGGGTGTCTTCTTTACTTCCCACCCGCTGTGGTTGCTGTGGTGGGTAGTGTAGCCCTGTGCTGTTCCCTTTTCCTGCCCCTGTCTCCTCTTGATGTTGGCAGTCCTCAAGCACTCCTCTTTCCTCAGTATTCCACCTGACATCAAAGTTCTGCCCCCTGGGACTGCCCACGTGTCCTGCTTTCCTTCTTCCTGTGTTGTGGCTGGGTGGGTGCGGAACGAGCCGGCACCAAATGTAACCGTGAGTACCCCACCACGATGGGACCCCGCAAGCTACGACAACAATAACCACGCGCAGCGTTTTTACGCTAAGGGGCACTAGTGGTAATATTGCCGATGTATGTCTTTCTATTTTAGAAAATAGGGCGCGGGCAGCCAACGGCCAATCCTAGGAAGCTCTCACCCATATACACGAGGGTAAGCAGCAGTGTACCTGTATATGTGTTTAACGGATGTCGCTTTTGATGTATCTGTCACTTATGTCTGGTTTACCCCTCTGGGGTAGACAGAGAATACACACGTAATTGTGCAGCAATACGACTTATTTTAAATAATGTCAACATATCCAGGGCTTGTATTTCACTTCAACCACCATACGAGTGCCTCCATTCCACCATTATTGACTACTGACCACATTGGTTGACCTTTTGATTCGGGGTTTCCCCGCGATCACTCAAAATTCTCCCCCCCAACCTGATGTCGTATCTACATCTTTGTTGTTAGGTCTGTTACGGATGTCGTGTGGCTGATGTGGCACACCTATATGTTTTTCTTTTTCTTTGAGCTACCAGATGACTGATTGCCATGCCACTTTATGGATGGCAGTCTGGGGCACGGACAGTTCTTGCCGTGCATTACCTGACACGTTATTATCATTATTAATATCTTCTTTAACTCCCGTTCCCCCTTTTTTTACTGTTTATTTTTGTTGTCTCCTTCTTTCACCCCTCCCCCCTTTTTTTATCCCCTCTAGGTAACACAAAATCTTGGAACGCTCTGAGGAAATTATTCTTAGACTTATACTGCTTATTAGGTCATTGCACCCCGCAGTTTTGAACCAAGCACACCCTCTCACTTACGCGGGTTACCCTACCTAATTCCTGGAACCCCCGTATATACCGTGCACATCCTTTCACATAGCTAGGTCCTGAAGAAACGCCACTGACCTTTATAGGCAAAGCAGGCGTGAAACATGTCGACCTTTTTCTGAGTCACATAAGCACATTGCGCTCACTAATGACTCCCTGACCTTCTGGTCTTTTTATCTTACCAGGGGCCCCACAACATTAAAGAGGCAAATTTGGACACCCCTAGGTAATTTTATCCACATACCTTGCACGCACGCAACCATTTATTTCTTGGATCCTTTCCTTCCCATCCCCCTTTTTTATCCCACACACTCGCACTCACCTATCGGCTTTTCTCTTTAAAAGATCTCTGCAAAAGAGACCCTTCGGGGGACCGTCGGGCATTGCAGCGCCGGCCCGATGAGGAGCAACAAAAAGCCCGATGATGAAGCAAGACATCCTTTGGGGTGTGTGAGGGCAAATAAGAGGCTACACTGAGTCCTCCCCTTCGGGATTGGATCCTTGATACTGGGGATAGATCTCTCTGCCTCTCTTCACCTTCACCTCTTCCTCTCCTCCACCTCTTCCTCCCCTCCACACTTTCTCTCTCTCTCTCTCTCTCTCTCTCCCTCTCCCCCTCCTCTCTTTGATTCTTCTATATTTTTTTTTCCCCGTTGAGTAGGTGTTCATTAATATTGTTTCACCTCCAACTTGGAACAATGGCCTCATTGATGTAACAATTAATGTTGGAGCGCGGACATTGGACCATAACTAGCTCCTGGTCCCCCCCCTTCTTTTGTTGACATAGTATTAGCACGGCGGCCCAGCCGAGGGACCCCTTACTCTTTCTATCTATATTTTCCTGCCTCACACACTACATTTTGTGAACATGACGACACCTAATATGGGGGATAACTTAGGTCTCGCATATAGCGAAGACATGGTCTCTGAAATTCTGAAAACACCGTCAATACTTGACATGGACGGGAACATGGCATGTTCCAGCTCCCAAGGAGACTGGAACTCACTGACTGCCCTAAAGAAGACACTGGTCAAGGTAACACTTCATGGCCAGATAATGACCGAATATCTCTGGGCAAATGCAGCCCCCAATGGTCTCATTGTGCGTACTGCTCCCCGCATCTTCCAAGATGATCCTATATTCAAAAGAGAATGAAGCCAGATCGCCTGGAAGTGCACTTGTGACTGGCTGATCCTCATCATCAGTACAGCCAAACACCTATCGGAAGTCCTGATTATCAAGATCAAAATCTCTGAAGATGGGAGGGAGGAGCCTAGCGCTTGACCAAGATGGCCGCGTGAGCCTTGAGCTCGCGCTACCCTCGCGCCCTCCGGCAATCATCCTGTCCTAAATCCTGGTTTTCATGCACGGAATCCTGCAGATGAGACACAGCTGTGGCGATTGACGTTGTCCGGGCCGAGATCGCCCACCGGGGACCGAAGTTGTGCATGGCGGAAGATTGCGGCCTACCTCCGAAGGATGCCAGGGGCTTGCGTTGGCAGGATGCCCGGCCACTAATTGAACAACAGCGGCCTCGGGAGGTGTGAACTGACGGACTGATGCCGCTGCACTTTCACTTTCGCTTTCTCGCCTCTTTGTTTGCGCTGGGCTGGGAGCGCTTCATGCGGATCCGCTGTTGTCTGGAAGACCTCCACTCGATCCTGACTGGCTGCTAAAGTCCGAAGTTGACCCTGCTTCCTCTAGCTGAGTGAGGGACATCTATTTGTGACTGCCCGTCCTACGGCTCGGGATGTCGACCAAATCGGAGGCAGACAGGTCGAAGTCCAAGACTACCAGGCGGGGAGGCTATACCCAATCCAATAATATGGATCGTTATGCCCAGCAGAAAGGGTCACCTGGTGGATCGGGACAGTCGCTGGAGGCACAGAAGGCTGATTCGCCCCCAGCCTCGGAGTTATCATTGCAGGATATCAAGGGGGCGATAGATGGGATGCAAACATCGATCGGGCGACAGTTTGAGGCACTGGCGCACAAGGTGGACACAATCTTGGTGGATGTCAACTTGATTCGCGCGGACCTGGGCAAAACCAATGAGAGGGTCAAGTCCCTGGACCTCAAGACTACTGGCCTTGCGGACGATGTCTCGGAACTCCAGGCTGAGGTTCGTAAGTTACGAACCGCGAATGACCTCTCCGCCCGCCGGCTTGAAGACTTTGAAGGTCGGGCCCGGCGCAACAATGTGCGCCTTATTGGGGTCCCGGAAACCTCAGAGGAGCACTCCGTGGATTTACTTGTCGAGGACTTGGTGGTGAATCATCTTGCGCCTAAGGGCCTCGGCAGGTTTTTTGCGGTGGAGCGGGCTCACCGAGTGCCTGGCGGACGGCCTAAGGTGGGAGCCCCCCCGCGGCCGATTGTAGCCCGGATCTTTAATTTCCGAGATCGAGACGCTATCCTGCAAGCATCGAGGGTGACAGGCCCGGTGCCTTTTCAGAATGCCTCCGTGAGCTTCTATCCTGACTTCACCCAGATGGTGCAGAAACAGAGGCAAAGTTTTTTGGGGGTAAAGCAGCAGCTTTGGGAGATGGACCTGAAGTATGCCATGCTTTTTCCCGCCAGGCTACGTGTGGTTTATGACGATCGGACTTTCTTCTTCGAATCACCGGACATGGCAGGGGACTGGTTGGATGCGCTCCCGCGGCGACAGCCTGGCCGGGACAGCGTGGATGGAGCGGAAGGAGATCGAGATGGCCAGAAGTGATATCTCCGGTGTCGGCTGGTTTTTGGCTCGGCTCCGGACAGGGACTCGCACCTTACTGCAGTAATGGGAGGGCAGCGGGGGGAAGATAGGAGCCCTTTCCTCCCTTGGGGTACTTTTCGTAGATTTGTTTTTGATGGGGCCACAGGCACACTGCAAGTTGGGGGGGCTTAGTAAGCTGACGCAGGGGTGCAGGGAGGGGGGGATTCGGGATGTGGGGGTTGTTGTTGGGGGTTGTTTTCTTTTCTTGCAAGGCGTAGCAATGGTTGTCAGTATTGTCCGATCGTGGTTCTCTGGGGGGGTGGGGGTCTCTTTGTGTTCAGGGATGGGGGATAGGGGCTTAAACATAATTAGCTGGAATGTTAATGGCTTAGGGGATCGTATTAAACGGGGGATCGTCCTGCAATTCTTGAAACGGACCTCGCCAGATGTGGTCCTCCTGCAGGAGACCCACCTTATAGGGAATATGTGTTATGCACTTAACAGAAAGGGTTACAAATTCATTGCTCACTCGGGGTTCTCCACGGGCTCCAGGGGTGCGGGCATACTCGTCAGAGCTTCCCTACCATTTGAGGTTGACTCCACCATTGCTGACGACAGGGGGCGCTTTGTGGCTGTGGCGGGGAGGTGGGAGGGTAGAACGTTGGTATTGGTTTCTGTTTATGTCCCTCCAGCCCTGCAGGCCTCCACGTTTGCTGATCTGGGCAGGGCCTTGTTGGAACTCCCCGAAGGGCTGCTAGTGGTGGGAGGTGACTTCAATGCGGTTGGCTCTGGAACGCTCGATAGGCACCCGCCCAGAGACATCGGGGGTGCTCAGAAGTGGCTTCCCGACTTTATAGATACTTTTGGTCTGGTAGATTGTTGGAGGCTACGACACCCCACTCAGAGACAATATACCTTCCATTCCGGGGCCCACGGGAGTCTCTCTCGGATTGATTACTTGCTCACTCTGGCTGCCCACGCCTCTTTGGTGTCTGAGGCTAGGCACATGGCACGGGGCATATCTGATCACTCACCGGTGTGGGCCCGTCTTGATAGTGGCCGGGTGGGGGGGGGGCAGGGTGGCTCCCATTAACCCCTGGTATTTTCGTGACCCCAAGATGCGCAGTGCGTTGCTGCAGACAGTTGACCACTATTTTCAGGAAAATCAGGGTTCGGTTGAATCAGCGGTGTCCCTATGGGAAGCTTTTAAGACGGTATTGAGAGGGGAGGCCCTGTCCTTGGTAGTGGCCGCCAAGCGGCGGAGAGACGCTGAGGTGACACAAGTAGAGGGCGAGATAGCTGCTTTAGAAGTGGCCTTGGGAGAGGATGTTGCACCGGCCACACTGCATAATTTGAGCTTGAAGCAATTGGAATATAGGGACCTGGTGACTAACGCTGCCAAGACCCTCAATAGAGAGCAGCAGGGTCGCTTGTACGATGTTGGCGATAAGGCCGGGAAATTGCTGGCGTGGTTGGATAAAAAAGAGCGTGTTAATCGTGTGGTGCCGGAGTTGTCGACGGCTGGGGGAGAGGTTGTCACTGATCCCGACGGTATAGTTCAGTGTTTCTCGGACTATTTTCGTACGGTATACACCTCTGTCTCGGACAGGCCCACTGAGGACTCGTGTGACCTTCTGCGAGACATCACTCTGCCCTGCCTTTCTGCCATTGATAGGGATGACCTCGATGGGGATATAACGGTAGATGAAGTGGCGTGTGCTATCCGAGCGTTGCGCTCCGGTAAGGCTTCAGGCCCAAATGGTCTGCCGATTGAGCTGTACAAGCTCCATCCTGATAAGTTGGCTCCTCACCTGCGCGCCATGTACGTGGAGGCGCGGGTGAATGGGTTTCTTCCGCTCGATCAACGGCTGGCGACGATTGTGGTAATACACAAAGACGGTAAGCCCCGGGACAAGTGTGGCTCCTATCGGCCGATATCACTTCTCAACGCCGAGCCGAAAATCCTTGCTAAGATCCTTGCTAACCGCTTGGTCCGGGTGCTTGGCGACTTGATCCACCCGGATCAGTCGGGCTTTATCCCGCACCGTAACACTGCACTGAATCTTAGACGCCTTCATGGAGTGATTGCTAGGGCGGGCACGATACGAGAGCCGGCTATCGTGGCGTCCCTCGATGCCACGATGGCCTTCGATACGGTGGAGTGGGCATACCTATGGGCTGTGCTAGCTAAGTTCGGCTTTGGGCCTGGATTTGTAGGCTGGGTGAGGTTACTCTATGAGGGGCCTCTTGCTAGCGTCGTGGTGAACGGGCGGGCGTCGACACCGTTCGAGCTCGGGAGAGGCACCCGGCAGGGCTGTCCCCTGTCGCCGTTGTTGTTCGCCCTTGCCCTTGAGCCGTTGGCGGCGTTGATACGATGGCACCCGGATATACGTGGGCTTCGCTGGTCACCTGACCACGAGGACCGTATTTCACTCTACGCCGATGATATTCTGCTATACCTCGCCTCGCCTAAGAAATCTCTGATAGTGGTTTGTGACATCTTGACTTCTTTTGGTAGGAACTCTGGTCTTGTCATCAATTGGGGGAAGTCCTACTTGTATGTCCTGTGTGGGGATGTCCCGCCTGTCCCGCGCAACTGCTCGATCCAGATAGCCCGGCAGGGCTTTTTATATTTGGGGATCTATATCTCCACCGACCCCATTTTACGATACGAGAAGAACTTGCTCCCTCCCTTGGCACGTCTGCGACGGGACGTGGCGGGCTGGCAGCGGTTGCCGCTTTCCCCCCTTGGCCGTGCCGCCCTGTTTAAAATGATGTCTCTTCCCCGTTTCCTCTATGCCCTGCAGAATACCCTTGACTTGGTCCCGGCCAGTTATTTCCGTGAGGTCGAAAGCCACCAGCGCGCTATTGTGGGAAGGGCGTACGGGCATAGCGATTGCTAAGTTGACGCTTCCGTGGTACGACGGTGGTATCGCGCTTCCAGACATTCGACGTTATTACTGGGCCACCCAGTTGAGCGCGATTAACCATGGTGTGTATGGTCCGGCACTGAGCCCTGGCTTCGCCATGGACCGCTGGTTGCTGCGCGGGGGCAATTACCACAGAGCTTTGTACTCGAAGTCGTCCGACTTAACCCTTACGGGGCCCACCAGGGTGGCCGTGCGTATATGGAAGGTGGCGACGGATTCACTGGGCTGGAAGGGTAAGCTTACCCTTGCCACCCCTCTGTTTGACTCCGATATTCTGGGAAAGCTTTGGCATACAAAAGGGTTTGCGAAGTGGGACCTGATCGGTATATCCAGGGTTGGAGACCTTTTGGTTAAGGGTAGGATAAAGTCATTCGAGGAGATGCAGAAGGAATATGAGCTAGGGAACTCGGAGTTCTTCCGCTACGCCCAAGTGTGCCACGCCTTGCGGTCAGTCCTAGTAGAAGGTGAGAAGGTGCCTGAGTCCTCTCCGTTGGAGGACCGGATCCTGGACGGCCATATGCCAGAGAGTACGATCTCGCTCATTTATAAGAAACTTATTAATGTTCGGGCAGATCTTCTTCTAGGGTTGCGCGAACAATGGATCAGGGATGGCCTTGAACTGGACGACGAGGATTGGCAGTCTGCAGTTTCCTCTCCCAAAGACGTCGCGATCCCCGTGCGCCTGCGGCTGGTGCAGCTTAAAATACTCCATAGGGTATACGTGACGGGGCCTAGGCTGGTTCATATGGGTTTCTCTGAGGAGGGCTTATGTAAGAGAGGCTGTGGTATGGTGGGCACCTTTCTACATATTATTTGGGAATGTGGTGTGATCATGGAGTTTTGGAGGCGAGTACACGAGGTGATGGGGGAGGTGATGGGCATCGTCATGCAGCCTGAGGCGCGGTGCTGTCTCCTGAATGTTTGGGGTCCTACTGACCACGACGCGGCACAGACCCAATGGGTGACCCTAGGGAATATGGTAGCCAAGCGCGACATCGCACGTCTGTGGGGCTCTGATAGGCCACCTACATTGACAGCGTGGATGGAAAACATGGATTGGAGCATGTTTAGGGAGAAGACAGTGTATTGTGCTCGAGGGCGCCCTCGGAAATGGCACTCTGTATGGGGGCGATGGAACCAGTACAGAGGGGGCATATGCCTGCCCCCAGACCCGGACCCGCCCAAGGAGCAGCTCTCCCCTTAGCCCCCTTTTTCCGGCTTAGATCTCTTTGCTGAATGTGTTTGTCCTCTTGAGTCCCTGAATTCCCCTCCTTTCCCTTACTATAAATCTGTGTCTGTTGGACGAAACGGGGCTCGCTCCCCCTGATGGGAACCCTTTTGGTGCTTATGGTGATTACCGCCTTGCTTGTGTTTTGGTTTGCATTTGTGTTTATTTAAAATGGAACCTTTGCATATCCTGTCAGTGAAATGTGGGCACTCATATCTGTTGTGTTTCTAAAGCTGCCGTACCTCCGGGTTGTCGGCTGAATAGCTGTGTCACTGATTTGCAAAATAAAGGTTTTGGGAAAAAAAAAAATCTCTGAAGATGGCCTGAAAACAGGCATTAACATCTCATCCTTCAAAACACGCCTAGCAGAGATCAACAATGAGATGAACGAACACCGTGATTACCTGCTACAACAAAAAATTACCAAACTTCAAAAGATATCAAGAAATTTGACAGAGAAAAAGTCTACCCGTACATCAAGGATGACTATCAAACTACAGATAACGATGTCCTCTCAGAAGATGGCTCGACATCATCCAATCATTCAGGACAGTCGTCTTACAGCAACTCGAGTGACAGGAGTTGGGGGAGAGCAACTAAACAATCGGGCCTCCTGCCCCCACCCCAACATATGCCACCCCAGCCCTATGGTTTCCACCACCCTCCAAAATCCCCTCAAGGTCCTATGTGGTACCCCGCATTCAACAGACCACAACCAGGATACGTACAGCCCGGCTATCCACAACCCTTCTTCCCAAACCTGCCACCTCCTTTTCAATACAGAGGCAGGGGACGAGGCAGAGGGAGAAGAAGAGGTCAGAAGCAAGTACAATGGCAAGACGCCGGTCAACATCAACAACAACAAAGACAAACCAGGAGCATGACAAACCAAAGACCCTAATTGTCAACCTTTCCAAAAAAAGGTTGAGTGAAGAGGAGACCTCAGCCTTAGAACTGGGTCTTGGCTTTGTCCCTACCCCAAAGGAGGATGACTTTAGGATGAATCAGGAACTACATCAACTGTTTAGGAAAATACGACTACAAGCGTTTTTCCAGGGGAAACCCATCCAGGATAGAAACGACTCTGGGCTCAGACCCCCATCCAAATTTACACCCACCACCGCAATGGTCTCACCTGAGGTCCTTACATTCGAGAAGGCAGTACTCAACGAGACGAATCGGCTGACACAGGGGTCCCCGTACAATAACCTTCCAAACAAAGTACGTCGGGCATTGGAATCACTCAGAGGTGATGAAACTATCATCATCAAGCCAGCAGATAAAGGGGGCGACACTGTCCTCCTAGACATTGACGACTACGAGACTGAGTGTGAGACACAACTCAGAAACAACAGATACTACCGCAAATTGAATGCAGACCCTACTGAGGGACTGTCCAAACGGATCAATATGCTGGTGAATGAGGCGAATACAGAGGGCTGGATTTCCCCCCACGATGTGGCTTTCTTAATCAACGATGACCCCAAGACACCTTACTTTTACGTCCTCCCTAAAATACACAAGGGCGTGACCCCTCCGCCAGGACGACCAATAGTCTCAGGTATCAACTCCCTCCTGGAACCACTGAGTCAATTCAGCGACCACTTTCCCCGACCCCTGGTCCAGACCACCACTGCTTGCTCAACTTGATAGAGGCTATCAACGAGAATAACACTGAACCCATTGACCTGCTTCTGACTTTGGATGTAGAAGCATTATACACCAACATCCCGCAGGACGCCACCATCGAGGTTGTCGACGATCTACTACAAAGGGCAGACCTCAAAACTAACACACCAGTGGCCTTCATTCTGGAGCTGATCACTATAGCCCTGAAGCAAAATTTCTTGATGTACAAGACCTCTCTCTTCCACCAGATACAAGGTACCAGCATGGGGAGTACCTTTGCGCCGAGCTTGGCTGGTCTTTATATGGCATCCTTTGAGAGCAGACATATCTTCTCGGACGAAAATCCATATAAAGAGAACCTTATCATATGGAAGCGTTATATAGACGATATCCTGATCTTTTGGAAAGGCACTAGAACAACCTGCGAGACCTTCTTGGAATGGATCAACCAACTGAACCCACATCTCCGATTTACAGGAACGATGAGTGAAACAACCATCCCTTTCCTGGACCTCAAGATCATTCTGGAGAACAGTGTACTCAGAACCACACTGCATAGGAAACCCACAGATTGTAATAGCCTTCTTGACTATAACAGCCACCATCCCAAGGCCCTACAGGAGAATTTACCTTACGGACAATTCCTACGGATACGACGCAACTGTACCACCAACCAAGATTACGAGACTGAGGCCAACCACCTCGAAAAAAACCTCTTGGAAAGACACTACCCTAAGAGGGTCGTCGCTCAGGCGAGGAAACGAGCCCGTAACAATCACAGGAAATCCCTCCTGGAAACAAGAACGAAAGTATTCAGCAAGTCAATCACATGTGTGACTACTTTTACACCGCTGTCCAACAGGATCAAGCAGATCATCAAACGCAACTGGAAGATCCTGAACACCGACACACTGGAACTGGAACAACCACGGTTCGCTTTTAAAAGAACGCCCAACTTACGAGACACACTGGTCAATACACGACCATTGCAAAAAGAGACTAGCTCACGAAGTACCACACTGTGGATCTACCCCCTGTGACAGGCCACTACCCATGTGGTAACTGCCATGCCTGCTCCACTACGACCCTCAGTAAACGATTGATCTTGGAGGACTTCATCTGGGAACAACGAGGACACTCCAACTGCAATACCAAGAACTTCATATATCTCATCACGTGCCCATGCGGTCTCAGATATATTGGTATGACCTCACGCCCCATCAAAACACGTATAAGTGAGCATAAGAGTACCATCCGACGGGGGCGGACAGCTACCAAGCTGACCAACCATTTCTTGGAGGCAGGACATAACTGTGACCAAATATCATGGACAGTATTGGAATCCAGACCGTTCTGGAACACCCAAGCTCCCTTGCGCCAGGAACAACGCTGGGTGTTCTGCCTTCACACTGACAGCAAGGGACTCAATGACGAGATACCCTGGATAGAACTTTGATCAGGCTCTCTGAATGTACTCCATACAAACTAACTCTCTTTACACACATAATTATGCCCCTGCTTGAGGGCCTGGGACATCGGTATACATTACCTATAGTGTGGGATATGTACATTTGGAAGTTACATACTATGTGCCCCAGATCTAGTTAACCGTCTTTTGCATTGACAATTGTACACATCCTATTTACTAATATACCCATGGGACTGGCTCTTCACTTCTCGTACCCAATTTTGCGTGTTAGACGCCGTGCGCAGGCGCACTCCACTGTTATCGCTGGGGCCGTGTATGCCTCTTTGCACATGCGCCAATGCCTAGCGGATGCCTATCGAGTATGTGTCTCCTCGAGACACTGCCTACAACGCATGCGCAGCACTCAGCGGCCATTAGTCAGCATGACTCGCTCACAGAGTAGGAAGTAGAAGACGCCCTCATAAGAACTATTTCAGTGGGATACCAAACACAGTCCTCACTACCTACAGGCAGCTGCTGGCAGAGGGTAGGTGCGGAACGAGCCGGCACCCGATGTAACCGTGAGTACCCCACCACGATGGGACCCCGCAAGCTACGACAACGATAACCACGCGCAGCGTTTTTACGCTAAGGGGCACTAGTGGTAATATTGCCGATGTATGTCTTTCTATTTTAGCAAATAGGGCGCGGGCAGCCAACGGCCAAGCCTAGGAAGCCCTCACCCATATACACGAGGGTAAGCAGCAGTGTACCTGTATATGTGTTTAACCGTTGTCACTTCTGATGTGTCTGTCACTTATGTCTGGTTTACCCCTCTGGGGTAGACAGAGAATACACACGTAATTGTGCAGCAATACGACTTATTTTAAATAATGTCAACATATCCAGGGCTTGTATTTCACTTCAACCACCATACGAGTGCCTCCATTCCACCATTATTGACTACTGACCACATTGGTTGACCTTTTGATTCAGGGTTTCCCCGCGATCACTCAAAATTCTCCCCCCCAACCTGATGTCGTATCTACATCTTTGTTGTTAGGTCTGTTACGGATGTCGTGTGGCTGATGTGGCACACCTATATGTTTTTCTTTTTCTTTGAGCTACCAGATGACTGATTGCCACGCCACTTTATGGATGGCAGTCTGGGGCACGGACAGTTCTTGCCGTGCATTACCTGACACGTTATTATCATTATTAATATCTTCTTTAACTCCCGTTCCCCCTTTTTTTACTGTTTTTTTACTGTTTATTTTTGTTGTCTCCTTCTTTCACCCCTCCCCCCTTTTTTTATCCCCTTTAGGTAACACAAAATCTTGGAACGCTCTGAGGAAATTATTCTTAGACTTATACTGCTTATTAGGTCATTGCACCCCGCAGTTTTGAACCAAGCACACCCTCTCACTTACGCGGGTTACCCTACCTAATTCCTGGAACCGCCGTATATACCGTGCACATCCTTTCACATAGCTAGGTCCTGAAGAAACGCCACTGACCTTTATAGGCAAAGCAGGCGTGAAACATGTCGACCTTTTTCTGAGTCACATAAGCACATTGCGCCCACTAGTGACTCCCTGACCTTCTGGTCTTTTTATCTTACCAGGGGCCCCACAACATTAAAGAAGCGTATTTGGACACCCCTAGGTAATTTTATCCACATACCTTGCACGCACGCAACCATTTATTTCTTGGATCCTTTCCTTCCCATCCCCCTTTTTCATCCCACTCACTCGCACTCACCTATCGGCTTTTCTTTTTAAAAGATCTCCACAAAAGAGACCCTTCGGGGGACCATCGGGCATTGCAGCGCCGGCCCGACGAGGAGCAACAAAAAGCCCGATGATGAAGCAAGACATCCTTTGGGGTGTGTGAGGGCAAAAACGAGGCTACACTGAGTCCTCCCCTTTGGGATTGGATCCTTGATACTGGGGATAGATCTCTCTGCCTCTCTTCACCTTCACCTCTTCCTCTCCTCCACCTCTTCCTCCCCTCCACACTTTCTCTCTCTCTCTCTCTCTCTCTCTCTCTCCCCCTCCTCTCTTTGATTCTTCTATATTCATTTTCCCCGTTGAGTAGGTGTTCCTTAATATTGTTTCACCTCCAACTTGGAACAATGTCCTCATTTATGTAGCATAGCTGATTTTCCCATGGGCCTCTTCCCACCAACAGCAGGCACCCTGGTCAGTCCTGCTCCTCACCTCTTGAAACACGCTTGTCACCGCACCTCGCGGAGTCCTCGTAGTGCGCTCTTCACCAGCGTGTGTTGGGCGAGGCTCAACGACGCTGCCTCAGATGCAGCAAGTCAGCGCATTGACTGGCACCACCTCCGCGGCGATTACACCATGCTCGCTGCGAGGTAACACCCCTGCAGGGCACAGGCACCTTTACCAGCACCGTCTTGCACTGCGTAGCAGGTCGCGGATCCTCGGCACGGCGGCAGCGTCACTCGCCACAGATGAAATGGACAGGGCGGCAGGGGGGAGCGAGGGTCACGGCCTTCCTCGTCGCCAGTGTGATGCCTTCACCGATCACGCAGGTGAGGTGAATGCCTAGGATATGCATGGGGCAACCAAATGAATGAATGGATACAAACGCTACTGGGTCCGTGCCGGAAGACCTCAACGAGCAGGCTCTTCTCTTTTATTCAACCCCGCAGGCCACGCCTGGCCTGCGGAAGACGTGGGCACTGTTCCGGCTAGCGGAACGAAATAAACACAAGAACGCTAACCATTACACTGGACATTGTGTTCTCTGGGTCCTTTGTACCAGCAGCATCTATACTTTTCTCTTCTACAATGAATAATCATAAAACCTACACTCTAGAGTGCCTCCTACTTCTCTCCACAAATTTGGCGATGACCAGGACTTCATGGTGTTCATCTTAAGGTTTGGATGTTCCTTTGCAAGTTTCTATGTTTAATCGGAACTCTTCACAAGCTACTGTTTTCTGTTTTTTTTAAAGGGTCCGAGGATTTTGTCCTGTTTCTCTTCATTTGCGGTTCATTAAAGGGTGACACTGCATACTTCGATTTTACATTTTGGACTTTAATTTTACTTCGGCTAACGCTCCTCGGCAGCGCATGCAGATTCATCGTGTCTCCACTTTCCCCACGCAAGCGAGTATCCCTCGTGCAAGTAGCTTTGCAAGCAAGGTTTCGACATTGCTGTAACGTGCGAGCGAGTGTTTCTCGTGCAAGTGTCTCAGGAAGCAGGATTCTGACATTACTTCAACGTTCTTTACATTCGGAAAACTATCGTACTGTGTGCCACTGCCCGTCATTCATGCACACTGCTTTGGATTACAAGACAAAAAGGATGTTCTTCAACATTACCCGCTGTGTCGTGTCCACTGTCATTTGCACTGCCGTAACTGCTGACTGCTTCACTTCTGGATTCTTTAAGAGAACTTCTACGGTGTCATCTGCTGGTTCTACTTTAAAGTGATTGGCACAACTTTAATTTGGTCTTCAACACCACCTGCTGGTCTCAGTGATTAGCACACTGTTTCTCCTCAACATAAAAAAAGAACATACTAATAGCTATTCGTTTAGTTGATTTCAGGGCTTAGCACCCTGCAAATACTTTTTAAAGCTCTTTACATTTATTTATTGTACATTTTACCATGCAGTCTGTTACACCGCCCAGTCCTTTTATGCAAGATCCTGGAGAACCCCCGTTAAGATGGAGGTTGTGGTTTAGATTGTTTAAATCTTATTTATGGGCTACTGGTGACCTGAAGTTCAAGCCTGAACTTAAACACACTTTGCTTTATTACTATTTAGGTGTTAAAGGCCAAAATGTCTTTGATCACTTCCCTGAATTTGTAAGCGATGAAGACTATGAAGAATTTGAAGTGGCTGTAATGCAATCAGAAACTAATTTTTAAGGTAAAGTGAACTTAGTGGTGCGTCGTCACAGATTTTTCACTTGTGTACAAGCTCCTAATGAATCTATAGATTCTTACGTTACAGCTTTAAAATAACTGTGAATTTTAAGGTTTTTCTGCTCAGTTAATACGTGATCAAATTGTTGCAAGATGTTACTTCAAGAAAATTTAACAAAGACTACTTGCTTGTAAAAATCCTTCACTCGATGAAACACTGGACATTGCTAAGAATATAGAAACTTCTCTGGAAGATTCTAAACAATTAGGAGGTGTTGACACACAATCATCTGTTGCAAAAGTTAACACGCAGGAGCAAAGTGTCTCTTATAACAAACCATCTACAGCGCAAGGATTTTCAGTCAATCCTATGAGTGGTAGGGGGTTCGCTCAGGGTTCAAACAAACAAATATGTTTTAGTTGCGGCTCTGATACTTTTATCAAATTTTATGAATTGGCCTGCTATTCCACAGGAATGTTGGAGGTGCAAAAAAATTAGCCACTTTGGTAAAGAGTGTAGGGGAGGTAGACACATTGGTAAGAGGAGTGTACAAGAACAAACATTGGAAGACTTTCAGAGACTAGACAAAAGATTAGATGAGTTGATGTCATCTGTAGAATGTGTAGAAATTGGTTGTGTTCACAGTAACAAGAAATATAATGATCATCATATCCCTTTAATCCTTGATGGGATTCATATCCCATCATTCTTGGATTCAGGCACCAAAATCACAATTATATCTTTTGAAAATGAGCACTGGATTGGCAAGGAATTGCTACCCCATGATGTAATTACCACTGCTTTCAATGGCAGTAGTATATACTTTAGATGGTTATTTCTGGGCAAATATAAACTTTGAAACCAACACTACCAGAGGGAATGTTTACTTGGCTGGAAAAGGCATTAACGTGTTAGGGTGGTGGCATCAGGTTGATTTGAATCTTATGATAAGACCTGGTCACAAGCAGCCAGTCAATATTGTTAATGCTGTTTCTGATCAAAAGTCTTGGAAAAAATCTTTCAGGACTGTTTTTGTAGAGAAAGTTGGGGAAGATTAGCAATTTTGTCCACACCACCAAAGTAAAAGAAAATAGTATACCTATAAAGTACAAACTACACAATGTACCATGCAGTGTTAGAAATGAGTTATCCTTAATTCTTAAGAAAATGCAAGATGATGGAATCATTGAGCTAGTGGATGTCAGTTTATGGCTTTCTCCGTTGGTTCTTGCTAAAAAGAAGTCTGGAGAATTACGTCTTTGTGTTGACCTCAGATTCCATTTGGGTGGAGAATTTCCCTCCTCCGCATATTGAAGATTTGATCAATACTGTAGGACAGGCTAAACTGTTTTCAAAATTTGATCTTAGGGTAGCATAACATCAGGTTGTGTTAGATGAGGAGTCTCGTCATCTTATTGTTTTTTTCACACCTGATGGTGTGTTTCGATTTTGCCGCATGCCGTTTGGGCTCAGCTGCCTAGGTTTTCCAGAAAGTAATGACAAGGATGTTTGACAACATTTCAAATGTAGCTGTCTTCCAAGGTGACATTCTGATTTATGCTGGCTCTATGATAGAGTGTGATAAGTGTGTAGAAAAACTTTTTTTTCTGTGCTGGAAAACAATGGTGTGACGTTCAGAGAGGAAAAATGCATCTTTGGAGTTAATGAAATAGAATACCTAGGGCATGTGTTGATGCCGAAAGGTGAAAAACCTAAACCCAGTATTGTTGCAGGCAAAGTGAATGCACCACATCCCACAGAAAAAGAGAAACTTTGATCATTTTTATTTCTTTGTGAGTTTTATGCCAAATTCATACAAAAGTATGCTGAAATGGCTACATGTTTCAAGAATCTACTGAAAGAAAATCTGACTTTATTTGGTCCAGTGACAGTCAACAGAGTCTTGAGTGTATCAAGCAGAGTATCTTGTCAGCACCTACTCTGCAACCTTATGTGGAGGGTTGTGACATATGTGTAACTGTAGATGCCAATGCATTGGCATGGGTGCTGTCTTGTCCCAGATGTGCAATGGTACTGAAGTCACTGTAAGATTTGTGTCCAGGATGTTAAGAGATGTGGAGATGACGTATTCTGTAATAAAAAAAGAGATGCCAGCCTGTGTTTGGGGTTTTGAAAAATGTAAACCTTATCTTTGAGGAAGAGCATTTGACCTTAGAACGAATCATAAACCTTTAGTTAACATTGTATCAGGAGTGAAGATGAAAAAATCTACAGCCGGATTAGTCAGACTATCGACAACATGACTGTATGGAAGTTTTACGTAATGAAATTGAAGAGTGCATAATTGCTAAAGTTGAAGACCGAGTGGTTTGTGCTTACCTGATTGAGTGGTGTGGGAGAATAAATGAGGATGTGGAGCTAAGCAAAGTGGTATAATTGGTAAAATTGGGATGGCCGAGAGAAAAGTCTGTGGAGATGTCATTACACCCATACTGCAAGGTAGCAGATGAGCTATCATTGGAAGGTGAAATGTCGGTAAGATGTGATAAGCTGATCCCACATTCATGTTTTCACCAACAGATCCTAGAGACTGCACATGCTGGACATTTAGGCATGATCGCCACTAAACGCAGAATAAGAAATGATTTTTAGTGGCCGGGTGCCAACTCTGATGGAGACAGATTGGTGAGAAACTGCACATAATGTTGCTCTAGTGAAAAGAATTTGATTACTATTGTACCTACCCCCACTCCTGTAACCAATCCTAGTAAAGTGTGGCAGCGAATTGCTGTAGATTTTTGGGGAACGTTTCATATCTTGCCACCCACAATTAGGTATTTTATAGTGTTGGTGGATCATCTTTCAAGGTGGGTGGAGATTCGAGATGTGGCCGTACCTAACACAGAGACTGTGATTAATATTTTCTGTGATGTATTTTCAAGAGAAGGAACGCCAGAGAAACTTCTCACAGTCAATGGTGTTTAGTTTACTTCTTTTGCCATGAAAGAAGTTCTGGATAAGTGTGGTGTGAAACATCTACAAACTCCTCTTTACCATCCTCATACCAATGGAAAGATTGAAAGGTTCAACAGAGTGTTAGTGGAGTGTATACAAAGTGCTATCAGATTTAAAATGAATTGTGAAACTTCGTTAAGAGAGTTAATTTGGGTTATAGGTCTACACCCCATTCGGTCATGAGGGAGATGCCTTTTCAACTTATGAGAGGAAGAAAGGTGGTATCCTCTTTATGTCCTATTTGGAAGATGGATAAGATGGTTCAGAGTTGTGAGATTTTGAGTGGTTGTGAGAAAGCTCAGCTACTGAGTGATAAACGCAGCATTTTATGATGCCAGAGAGAAGCTGTGTTAAAGGACAGTGTGATCAAATAGTCTAGAATTAAGGTTGGAAAATGGTTCATCTCAAAGATCTGGTGTTGCAGAGAAAAGGTTTTTCAAGGTTTCGAGATACTGTTTGGGTCACTGAGTTGAAAATAATGCTGTGTCGTGTGCCAAATGGGCAATGGTGAAATTTGTCTAGCATTGCCAAAGTAGAAAAAGATAACATTAAATAAACTACATAAAAAATGGCATAAAAAATTGACATGAAAGAAATCAGAGATGGGGACCAATTCCTATCAGAAAACAAGCAAGGAAGTATGTTTAGAGATTTTGAGAATGCATTGTTGAGGAAGAGTGGTAGAACTGTCAGACTGCCTCTCTCTTGGGTTTATTTATTTTGTATGTTTCACTACTCTGTTTTTTTTGTGCTTTAGTTTTATTACACTGCTAAAATAAAAAAGGAAAAGGGATGTGTGGCATTTTACAAAAGTATTTCTCTATGTTTACTTTTACTTTAGGTAAGCTTTATATGTTATGCCATTGGCCAGTTATGTGTTCCACTGTGGAATGTTATTGTATTGGTTTGAATAGTACAGGATGTTGTGTTTTCTGGGCCCTTTGTACTAGCAGCGTTTTTCTATTCTGCAATAAATAATCATAAAACCTACACTCTGGAGCGCCTCCTACTTCACTCAACAGTGGGCCTATTTTTCTACTTGTCATTTGTATTCTTTTTGGACTATAGCTAACCGGCGTGACCTATCCTTCTCCTTATTGTAAATATTGCAGTGCCAGGTGTTCCTCCTGGAACTTGATTTCCTTTTTCCTTTCCCTTCTTTTTCCGATAATGTGTGCAATTAACTGCCTTCTCACTACCGTTTTATACATCTCCAAGATTGGGATTAGAAATTGTATCAACCATCTGTTTTCCTGAAAATATAACGCGGGCGCCTCCATAAGCCTTGTCTCCCAGCTGGTGAGCTCCCACGGGTCTAGCCTCCAGTCCTCTTCCTTATTCAATCCCAGTATATCGATTCAAGTGGTTAGTGTGGAGTAATCAGAAATTTCCCTTGCCAGGTATTGTGTGTTGTGTTATAGTTCTTCTTAGGTCATGGCCACTGATAGTCCAGTATGAACAAAGCCTTCATAGTATTAGAAGCATATGTATATTAGCGTTGTGTCAGGTGTTCTTCCCTCCAGAGGTCCAAAAGACCAAAGGCTATTGGGAAACTTAGGAATCTCCAGTCTCTCTTACTTGTGTGTGTTTTGTTTGTGATCCTATCTCTTTCTGTGCCCAGGGTTGAATTGTAGTCTTCCCTTATGAGTAATAAGGTGACTGGTGCTAGTTCAGTTAATTTCCCTAGTGCCTCCAACTTAATCGCCCGCAAGCCCAGCAGGAAGTAACGGGAGAGGATTGTGACTCTGTATACATTCCATTCCACTCGGGTTGTTGTATAGCAGGCGACGGGGTTTAACCATGTTTGTGTCAATGTGAGTGGAAGCGATTTACGCACTAGAATTCCCATCCCCCGGGAGCCTGATGAGAAGCCAGAGTGGGCTATGACTTTATATCTACCCAGGTAGTTACAGTTATCACCTGCCAAATGAGTATCTTGTAATAGTACAAGGTCTTGATTTTGCCTGACTAGGAATTTGGTCACTACTCCTCGCTTAAGTCGGCTCCCCAACTCATTCCCATTCCAGGAGATAAGAGAGAGGTCTATTTATTGTGAGCTGTCCGGTACCCCCACTGCTTTCGTCATGGTTTATCGCTGTGGTGTACACTGCTTGTGGCATTGTTATCAGTGTTTGAGTGTCTGATTTTCTGGCCTTCATACCACCCTAAGTCAACAGTGGTATGCAGTTCCTAAAAAAGGGGAGGGGTAGGTCAAAAAAGGGGGGAGGAGCAGAGAAGCAACAAGGTGGGGGGAGCTCAGATAAGGAGCAAGGGCCCTCACACACCCAGAGAGGTGTCATGCTTCATCATAGGGCAGCTCCTCTTTGGGCCTGCGCTGCAATGCTCAATGGGCCACAGGGGAGCTCTTTGCAGGAGGCCTTCTGTGTTGTAAGCCAGAAGGTCCTATGTGTAGAGGTGGTGGGGCAAATAAGTAGTGAATAAAGTGGATGCAGTGAGTGTGTTTAAAAACAGCTATGAGTGCCCTAAGAAGCCTTTAATAGTGGGACACTGATGCTATGGTTAAAAAACAGACTACAAGAGTCGTGGCTGGCAAGGAGAATTAAACCTGCTGCAGCTCGATATATGTGATGGAGGGTGCTAGTGGTTAAAAGGTCGGCATGTTTCACGCCTGTAGACTCCTAATGGATGTGTGGCGTTTCATCAGGACCAGGGGAAAAAAACCTAATCTACTCTTAAACGTAGAAGATGGTAATAGGGGTATCCTAAAGTGAACTGCACCTGTATCGTGGATTTTAAGATAATCCAGGTGGGGAGGGACAAGCATAAAATGCAGGAGGGTTCGTCCTTCTAGCGAACCTCTGAGGGGATCTCATGGGGCATCAGCCAGGACATCCAGAAACATCCCACCAAATCGGTCCTCCAATGCGTGGGGCCTACCCACGTCCGGATTCCTGAGGCACATTGGAGCACCGAATTGGTGGTAACTCTCTTCTGCCATTGTTGTGGATGTTTCTGGATGTCCTGGCTGATGCCCTAGGAGCTCCCCTCAGAGGTTCCCTAGAAGGACGAACCCTCCTGCATTTTATGAGGGCCCTTGCTCCTTATTGTAGCTCTCCCCTCTACCTTGTTGCTTCTCTACCCCATCCCCCCTTTTTTGACCTACCCCTCCCCTACCTTAGGAACTGCATACCACTGTTTACTTAGACGATTTAGGGCATGCATGCTGGGCCTAGCTCTTAAAAGCCCTTGTTCCTCCAACTGTGTATACTTCATCCCACCCTACCTCCTAACAACCCGTCACCCATCCCTACTGCCTCATGCTGCTGGATGAAAAGTAACTGCCTTCCCAATGCCTGTGATAGCCTTTACTTTTGTACGTCAACCCCTGTCGCTACTTCAGTTAGCTCAGCATGTGCAAAAGCCACACATGTTATAAGGTTTGGAAAAGAAGTACAATTATCCTCAGGTGTCTGACATTTCTGGACTTTGACAAATTATCCCCCCATCCCAGCGTATTTAGCACTTATCACTCTACTTAGTCATTGTGGGGAAGAGTGGCTTTCCCCATTCGTTGCCCCCGGTGGTATGTCCTGAGCCTCCATCCAAACTCCATCCTTTTCAATTTGAGTGCTGGTGATGGCCTTAGTGCGTGTCTCTTGTATCTCACAGATCTCTACCCTTCCAACCAGTCCACAGCTTTTTCTGGGATTGTAAAGAACCACGTCTGTCTTCTGCAAACAATCAGAGCTTGGCTGGAAATATCATTGAGTATTCAAGGACCCTTTTATTCAGTTTGTTTTTCTCCTGTGAAAATATCGTCTTTTCATTTGAACTACTTGCGTGCAACCTGGAAGCAATTATTTTGCAGCTTTCAAATGTCAGTGGAACATGTTGCCACGTGGTGAGTAGAATTTCATCATGATAGTTGAGTAGCTTAACTATTAATCCGTTGAGACCTCCCTTCAGTGTCCTCTGCCCTTACCTATAGACAATGGGTGGATTCTCTAAGGTGTCTCACCTCGCCTTATTATTTTGTTGGTTTCCATATGTTTTTTCATTGTGCCATCTGCAGTAGACATCCCTGCTGAAACCTGAAATCAGCGAGGAGATCAGGGTAACATCAATTGCAAGAGTGTCAATTATATGTTCAAGGACCAATCTTGTATCTTCAATGGTCAACAGTAGTTCTTTCTTTTTTATAGAATGTGTCCATTTTCAATTTCACAGTTGTTGAATACATGACAAATGTTATACTGATCAAAATTTACAAAAGTAAAAGAAACTTTATAGCCAATCCACTCCCTCCCAGTGCAGTTGTTATCAATATATTCCCATCTTCTTTTAAAGGTTTCTGGTACTACAGGTCACATATAGCAAGTTCCTTTGTTTTTAGTCTCAGGACCTTCCGTAGGCGAGGCACAACCCTTCTTATCGGAGCCTGTGTCTGCTGAGTCCTGCCCTCCCACTTCTGCTTTGAACTCCTCTATGGACTCTGTCCATGTCACAAGATTTTCTCTGGCATTTTCATCTACCCTAGACTTGTGTATCCTGATCTCCTCTGCCACTGTCCATTCTTTCACATCTCTACCACATCTTTATAGGTTGAGTCCCCCAGTGCCCATCCAAGCCATACAATTGGAGCTATTACTTGCGAAAAGATGGGTATCTTTTCGCAAGTAATAGCTCCAATTGTATGAATCTATATTGCATTTTCCCTCCCTTGTGTTGTTTAAATATACCCAGTAGACATGTAGTGGACTCTTGCATCAGTGTCACTCCTTCCATACTTTGTAGTGCTCGACCACCCAGCCCCAGTGAATGTGTACTGCAAGACATTCCCAAGCCATGTGTAGAAATTTCGCTGGGGTGGTTTGACATCGGGGGGACATATATTCGTTTCGTGGGGTCTATAGGGAGCAGCAGTGACATATGTACGATGCAAAAAATTGAAATGGGATAGTTTAAACCGTGCATTACATGAGCCCTTCCTTAGTAGTCTGCAGGCCGCCCTCCACTCTGCATCCGTCATTGGTACCCTCAGATCCTCCTCCCAGGCTATTGTTGCTCTTGGTCATGGTCTAGGCCTGTCCATAATTATGGCGTTGTACAAGTGGGACATCAAGTGCCCTTCTCCTCCAAACTCAAGTAGCGTCCTGAATAAAGCCGAAGATTCTGGGGCTGCTGGGCACATGGGCCAGATGTCCCGGAGTATATTAACAATGCTTGCATAGATAAGGAATTGTCCCTGTCCTACCCCAAAGCTTTTTTTGTGCCGCCTTGAGAGAAATCAGTGTGTCATTGATGAAAAGATCTGCTAACGACAGGCTTCCCCCTTCTCTCCAGCCAGTGAAGTCTACTGCCGATACCAGGTAGAGGAACGTTGGGAGGTCACAAAACACAAACTCTCTGGCAAAGTACCGCTGTGTGCTTAATCAAGATTGGGCCCACTCCCTGACTCTTCCCCTCTCCATGCAACAGCTGAGGTAAAGTTTTTTCCCTCGCATAATCTGTCAGGAGTTCTTTCTCCGAGTTATTCTCTTCAGTCAGCCAGTGTGCTGCATGCTGGAGCTGGTACGCTAAGTAATTGAGTTCCATGTTGGGAAGCGCCAACCCACCCTCCTCCTGTGGCAGCTGTAGATCTTTAAGTCAGGGTTCATTGTCGTCTGTGGCACCTTGTTGGGGATCAATGGTGCTCCCTTGTGCATTCCTACTATCTCCACTGTGGAGACTTGTCAAGTTTATTTGCCTGCTGCAGTTTACTCCTTTATCTCACACCATTGTATCTTGTTTCTTGTGGCCAAAACCCTCTTGTTGTTCGAAGTGGGGCTACACTCTGCAAGCAATGTGGATTGTTGCTGCTACCCCAGAGGGCAAACCCCTACAGTTCCATCTTGGCGGAATCCATACTGTGTATTTTGTTGGATTTGTTCCTGGCCTTGGAGCTTCAACTCAGCACTGATGTAGCACTCGCTGGCTACTGTTCCCCAACTATTTCTTATGGCCCTCACTAGTGTAGTAATATTCAGCCTTTAATCGGGGGACTGGTGTTCACTGGGTGGTACAAGAGGTAGTGTACCCCGTTACGATTTGAGGGTCTATATGAAGAGTACTTATTTCTCTCCTTTAGGTGTGCATTTACAAATTGAGCACCAGCTGTCCCAGGAAGGCACCTGTTTCTGCTGTTAGCACTGCAAGTTTCAGGCAGTATCTTCCCAGGCCCTCATGTTGGGCCCTCTATGTGCTTCTCTTGGGGTGTGTTGCAGGGTCCCACTCTTCAACATGGCGGCATCAGCTTGGCCCCAAGTCTTTTTTTGGGGTAGATTCCGAAAACATACAAGCCCGGGTACTGGGTGGTGTCAGACTCTCCGCGAGCACGACCACTTCCCCTCCCACTACTGTGGGCACCAGCCCCGACCAATAGGGACATCTGCATTCCAAATGAAATCGGGGATGCAAGAGGGCAGCCCTCCACTCCTCTGCTTGGTGTGTGCCAGAGCCTCAACTTTGGACCCACATACAAGTCGTGCAATTCCCAGAAGCCATACCAAAATCAGTGCCTCCCCGTGGATCACATGTTGCCCATTTTCTATGTCGGGTTGGTCGAAGGCCATTGATGTGGCTCAGGATGAAAGACCTGTGCTCTTGAGGCGGAAGCCGAGAGCGTTTTACCTTGCTTTTAAAAATTTTGACTTGTCAAATACCTGTCACTTTACTGTGTGTGCACTTGCCTCTTGGCACTTCTGCTGATCCCGCGCAGTGGAGTTAGCGCTGCCGCGGCACTCACCAGCAACAAACTTCCCCGCCGCCATCTTGGCGAGGACCGAGGCCACGCCCCTTTGCGAGGCCACGCCCCCGACGCCACCCTATAAAAACGCTGATTACAAGCGTAACGAACCCAGACAGACCTGTGCTCTTGAGGCGGAAGCCGAGAGCGTTTTACTTTGCTTTTAAAAATTTTCACTTGTCAAATACCTGTCACTTTACTCTGTGTGCACTTGCCTCTTGGCACTTCTGCTGATCCCGCGCAGTGGAGTTAGCGCTGCCGCGGCACTCACCAGCAACAGACTTCCCCGCTGCCATCTCGGCGAGGACGGAGGCCACGCCCCTTTGCGAGGCCACGCCCCGACGCCACCCTTACACGCCTACAAATTATGTGCATCTTCCGGACGCGCAGCGGACGAGTGCAGCGGGCGCGCCGCCAGCGCGCCGAAGGCGCGCCAAAGGCAAGCCCGTCTGCGCCCATCTGCGCCAGGCCGGGCCCTAGGGCACACCATGCCGACCATCTTATTTCGTACTCATCTCAATCTCTGAGAGCTCTACAACATATTGCCACCCCGCCATCCCCACCGGCCATCCGCCGCATACTTACAGCCGGCCTTACGCGCCCTGACCAACACCATCTATGTGGACGCACACCATTAGCTATGCCGATCAAGAATACCACATCCATCAGGGTGTCATACCTGAACACTCGCTCGTTAGTGAAACACTCCGAGTACATTTTCATCCTGTTATCTAATACCAATCCTGACATGCTCCTGCTCACGGAAACTTGGTTAACATCAGAGTCCCTCCCAGATATCCTGGCTGCCCTCCCCCCTGACTATTACATCCTTCACGCCGATCGCCCCGGTGATCGGCCCGGGGGCGGGGTGGCAGCCATCATATCTAAACGCTTGAACTCCATCTCCTCTTATTCTCTCCCCCCTCCCTGAGGTGGAGAACTTACTCATCAGTGTGCAAACTGATATCGGCACCCTTACCTTCCTCCTCTTATATCGGCCTCCTTATCCTATGCCATCCTTCTCCACCATCATGAGTGTACAGCTGTCTAATTTGCTAACGCTGCACTCTAGCTTCGCCATCTTTGGCGACCTAAACTATTGGTTTAACGACACCAATGCCGGCCCCCATGCTACAGAGCTCTTCGAGACTCTTAATAGTCTGAATCTTACTCAACAGGTCACCCAACCCACCCACATTAAGGGCCACATCCTGGACCAGATTTGGACCTGCAATCTGGCCATGTCTTCACCAGACATACTCCCCTGTGTCTGGTCCGACCACAACCTAGTTGATACCACCATCACCGTCGCCGGTCAGATTTCTACCCCCCTGATGGCTGGTGGCCTTTCACGGAAATGGAGTACATATGACTCTCAGGGTTTCCTCACTGCCCTGGCCGACACCCGCCCAGCCCTTCACCCCTCCAATGACATCGACGGACTAGACCACGACATCGGCTCATGGTTGGAATCAGCCAGTGACCTCTTTGCTCCCCTAGTCAAATTCCCCCGCACTAGGCATCGTAACTCCCATAGGTGGTTCTCTGACGACCTTAAGAATCAGAAATTAAAAACGCGCCAGTTAGAACGCACCTGGAGACGCGATTATTCCGATTCAGCCAGACAGTCCTATCTGGCCGCGCGTAAAGAATATAAAGCAGCCATCAGTCTAGCTAAAATGGATCACTTCTCCAACAGGATCTCGTCGGTGGTCGACAAATCTAAGGAGGTGTTCAGAGTCTTGAACGAACTCACTACAGATGACAGAACCCTCCCAGCCCAGACCCCCACTCAAGAAGCATGCGACACCCTCAACTCTTTCTTCTTGGAAAAAATCACAAAAATTAAAAAGTCTATCCTTCCCCCTCCCCTGTCACACCACCGGATATTTCCTCTAACAACCCCTCGACTTTCACCACTTTCCCCACTCTAGACCCCATTTCCCTAGCGGAACTCGCCACCCGCGTGAATTCTGGCTCCCCGAACGACCACTGCCTACCTTCTGTCCTGCGGAGCATATGCCTCAACCTGCCAGATTGCATCCTACCTCTAATTAACGGGTCACTTAGCAGCGGCATCTTTCCCACTTCTTTCAAAGAGGCCATCCTAGTGCCCCTCCTCAAAAAACCCGGCGCCGACCCTGCGGAGCCGTCGAATTATCGCCCCATTTCCCTCCTCCCGTACCTTTCAAAAATAATGGAGGCCCACGTCACCCGGTGCCTGTCAAACTTTATTGAATCTTCCTGTCATCTTGAGCCTAATCAGGCCGGCTTCAGACCTGCCCACTCTACCGAGGCCGTCATCCTGGCAGTTCTGGACACACTCAGGAGCAACGCGGACGCTGGGTACCCCAAGCCCTCGTTCTCCTGGACTTGTCGGCCGCGTTCGACACGGTGGACCATAACATCCTCCTCCACCGTGTCGGGCAGGCAGGCATCCAGGGTACTGCTCTTGAGTGGGTCAAGTCCTTCCTCACTGGAAGAACACAGGCGGTCCGCCTGGGACCCTACACTGCCCAAAAAACTCCCACATCCTGCGGAGTCCCTCAGGGCTCCTCCCTTTCACCGCTCATTTTCAATCTATACCTCCGGCCACTGATCCAATCTCTTCAGAAATGGGACATCATCGTCTACAACTACGCCGACGACTTACAGATCATCCTTTCACTCAACTCACCACATGCTATCAATACGTTCCACGCAGTCATGATTCACATCCAACTCTGGATGAACCAGAACCAATTGAAGCTAAACCCCGGGAAAACTGAGCTCCTCCTCCCTGGACTCAGTCACGCTCACTGGGGCCCGCAGTTCTGGCCTCCGGAGCTAGGCTCTTCCCCAGTCCCGGCAAAAGCAGTAAAGAGTCTGGGAGTGATCATTGACGCCAAACTCTCCCTCAGAGCCCAAGTGGGAGCGGTAGTCTCATCCTGCATGTACCAGCTTCGGAGGATCCGTAAAGTTCGCTACTTACTTCCCCCCGCGGCACCCACCCAAGCTGTCATCTCACTTGTGCTCTCCCGTCTGGACTTTTCTAATTCCATCTACTACGGTCTCCCACATTTCCTGTCACACTGCCTCCAAGTCGTCCAGAATCAAGCGGCCCGCTTAATTCATAAAATCCCCAGATGGCAATCGGCCAAGCCTCTACTCCACAGCCTTCATTGGCTCCCAATTGACCAAAGGGCAGCCTTCAAGGTGGCATGTCTCACATTCAAAGCCCTCCGCTGTTCCGGCCCTGAGTTTCTGAAATCTCTTATCCGCCCTCACTGCCCAATACGAAACCTCCGATCAGCCCACCGTCATCTGCTAGTCACTCCCAAAAACAAAACCAAGAAATTCGGCGGTCGCCATTTTTCCTATCTAGCTCCCGGGCTTTGGAACCTCCTTCCTCCCTCAATCAAATCTTCCTCTTCCCTTCTGAATTTCAGAAAATTGTTAAAAACTCACCTCTTCCCTCCCCTTAGCTAGAATTCCGCTACTCACGCTCCCTCCTCACTCACTCTGTTTATCAGCGCCAGGAAGCTTCGGCATCAGTGCGCTTTACAAATTGCACCTAAGATAAGAAGATAAGATGAATATGTCACCTCCTCTGCGCTCCTTGTGCCTCAAGACATGTCTCAGGCTCTTATATTATCTTTACAGGGTGGCAGCACTCGGGCAGGTTGGCACTGTTTTGCAGGCCCCATCTTGTCTATCCCCTATGTTGGGTCTATTGCTCCAATCGAAAAATGGAAGTTTGTGAACATCCCTGCACTGGTGCCTGCCACACGGTGCAGGGATGTGTAGGGAGGCCTATAGGTACCCCCAGGCCCAAATGCAGAGGCCACAGAGGGACTAGGGGCCTGCTAGGGGCCCCAAATGTTGCTTTCGAATTGCCTTTCCATGTCGGAAAGGTCGACATGGAATGGCTGTCAGAACCGGACATCATAATCCCGGTGACAGAAACACCGTCCTCAAGGGATTATGGTGTGTTTTGCGACTAAAAGCGTGGGTCGGTCCCTCCAACTGCTGCCTCTGACCGCATGCAACATAATGCGGCGGTTGGACTGCAGCAGTAGATTGCGTTTGAACCGCAACCGACGAGCCATCAGTTGCGGTCTGACCACCATCGTAATTAGGCCAAATGTGTTAGAATCAAAGATTCATAGGCGCTGAATCAATTGGCCCTCTTCAATACCTCCTCCTACCAGCCTTCCTACAGTGATTGCTAAACTGCCGGATTAATCTCTCACAGAATGAGAACTGAAACATAGATATTAAATTCTTCTGGCCTCATTACAACAATTTTTTAAAAATATTTATTCATTGTCATTTTAAAAACAATAACAGTTACAACAACTCAGTCAGAGAAGCGGTCTCATTACAACCTCGATGTAACTTGCCAGAGAAGTTGTCACAAATGTATCCCAGACAAATCAGGGATTTTGTTCACCCCATGATATTTTTGGATACAAATTCTGGATCACAAATGCAGGGACTGCAAACAGAGATATTGTGGATGTTAAGTCATAGACATCATGTCGTGTGCTTTCAACAGGACATCATTTAACTATGTAAGTATGATGCCTCTAAGAATAATCATATATTATTAGCAACACAACTTATTTTTCTTGCCGTGCCCTTAGCCAATACCAATCAGACTACCACTCAGTTATAGCACTGACGGTTCAGGGAGTGGATTATGGCTTGTTTGTGCTACAAGGGAGAAAGCTGTTCTTGTGCTGACCTTGAGACACTATAACACATCTTTTTCACTCATATGGGATTGTGGACAGGTGTTCACTGTTGGTTAGTGGGTAGATGTTCTGTATCTGACATTGACAGCAGGGAAATATGTCATATGGATCATATGTGGAAGAAAATCCAATTCATTTCATATATTAAGAGATTATATTTAAGGGTCCGATAGGATGATGTCACCGCTAGCAAATTCTCTTGTTTTAGGGCATATTCCATTTTCTTGTCTAACTTTTCATTCTGTGATTCATTCACCACTGATATTGTTTCAGATTAATAACAATTAAAATGTCACCCAGGGTCAGTGGCGGGCGCTTTGGAAATGTAGTGGTAGGGCAGGGTAGAGGGGGGCTCGATTTAAAATAAATAAAAGTTCAATTACTTGAAGGGCCGCCCTCTCGAAAGCACACAGGCTCCCAGACTCCCCTACCAAATCACGACACTACTGTCACCAGCGTAAAAGCAGCATTGTGATTGGCCTAAGTGCCGTAGTTTGGCGCAGACAGGAATTGGTTACCTTTGCATGTTCTCTACCCGGATATGTAATACAGCCGGTGGAGAATATGCTAAGTGTGCATGACGGTTTGTCTGGCTCAAGACGGCCGGCCAAACCGCCATGCGCACTTAAGTGGTCATTGTACCACTCCTCCTCCCTCTCCCTGTAACACAACCCACTCCCACCCTGCCCTAACCTGGCTCAGGCTCCTTACAGAAAAATAAAATGATAATAACGTAACATTATCATTTTATTTTCAATTTACATTCAGTGGGGCGATGTTCCTCTGGCTTGGTGGAGAAGCTGCCGCTGCCCAGGGACCTCCTAAAGTGACTTCAATGTTAAACATTCCTTATTTGGATGATTCCCTTGCTGGCAGTTTACCTTACCAATAACATTTCCTTTCAGCACTCCTTATTTGTATAGACCTTTTGCAAATATTCGTACACTGTTTTCACAGACACACCATTAGCATGGCCACAAGCTGTTCATCTAACTGTGTCCTGTCACATGCAGGTGGCTTCACTGTTGAAAGGCTTTTTCTTGTCTACTGCACTGGTTCTTTAGATGTGTGTGCTTCCAACATTAGCATGCAACTTTATTCCAGCTTTGGTTATGAAACAGCTTCCTTCATTTGATAGGTATATTATTGCACATAATAATCTGCAACAATCCATTCCGAATGTGTTAATTATCCTGATTAAAATGTATTGCAATTATCACTTCCGCACACCTCTTGCCTTGCAGCATGTACTCTAAAGCCTTTGATGGTCTGTTTCACAAAATACATTAAAAATCGATCACATTAAAGGAAAACATAAAATTATCAAAGTTATATCATCTTTAGAAATGTTTAAATTATAGCATCCTTCAGCAGCAGTATAAACCTGCCACTGACTGTGATAACTCTTGCTCCAAACTATCTAGCATCAGTTGAGTGCACAGAACAGTGAAAGTAACACATTTCTTTGATAAATTGGAGCTGCGAAGGGGCTAATTCACAAGGCTTTCTGTGAATGTAAATTACTCTTACACGTGGAAAATGCTTTATCTGCATATTCAAATCATAGAAAATATTTCGCAGGCTCAGGATCAGTTGCATTTTCCTTACGCAGGTAGCACTCAGGACTGCAGAGAATCTGCCAGGTGGTCATATTTTCCACAGTCATAATTGTGAACTGTAGTGCTGTGAATCATGAAAAATTGGGAAAGTCACAGAAAGGGTAGGTGTGCCTATGCATGCGTTCACCTCCTCATCATGTGTGATTCTGGCCCAAAATGGGGCACATTGAAGAAACAGGAAGGTGAAAAAAGTTGACCCATGCATCAAGTTCCATTCATTGATCCTTTGCCCACCACATTGTACCTTTTATGAATTAGGAAGGATGCCAGGTCAGTCTCTGAGGGTAAAATGTGGCATGGGTACATACTGTTGCAGTGCTCACGATTGTTTATGACAACAAAGTACGGCTGATGGCAAGGATCAAATGCATGGGCCCGAAATGCATTGGGCATTTTCAAAGATTTAAATGAATTCATGAAGCATTTGGTTTTCAAATGATTTTTTCAAATGATTTTGTGCATCATCTATGAAGGAATGTATTACATAAGTAAAGCTGAGGAAACGCTTTTGAGATTGTATTGTTTGAATTTGCCATTGTTAAAAATTATTAATAAGTAGGTATCTAAAAGGTTTTAAAAAATGTATTTTAAGAAATGTGGTGTTAACTACTTTGATCAATTGTGTACAGAAGCCAAGTCCATGTGACTTGTGTTAGGTTGGTCTGATTTTGAGCACGGTTTAGACAAACGTGCAACCACTGTAGCACGCTACATAAATAGATTGTGGAGGTTTAATAGTTCATAAAAATAAAAAGGAGTGCTTCTCACACCTATGGATAAAGACTAATAATGAACCTTATGTAAGCAACTCTCCTGGACTCAAAGAGTTGCCCTCTTGAGAAGACTTTTGGTCCAGATTCGGATTTCTTGGTTTCATAGTGTAGTATCTTCCCCAGCCTGGATACCTGCCAATGAGTACGCTATACACAGAGCTTAGTATTACATATCTTTATTCTTCTGTGTGAAACTGCAAACTCAACATTCTAAATCAAACTTCATTGCATTCTACTCTAACACTTACGTCACAGCTCTACGGAGTCCATCAGGAGCCAAAAGGGTTCTGTCTTTGCTAACTCGCAAGTCACTACATATAGCGTAAGGACTGTGGCCGCATGGAGAATGGTAACTGATAAACTGACCATCTTCCATTACCTTACAATGCTGATATCAGCATTTACCTGAAATTACAGGAACATCATTTTAAAATTACATTTGTTCATGGAGGAAACAACAAGGCTGCTGACTCCTTATAAAGACTGCCTATATGTCCTCATTGATCAAATAACAGTTGGATGACGACAAAGTCAAGGTACTTCCACAAAGTAGTGAATCAATTATTTTGGGCAATCATGAGGTTCAATGGTCTAAAGCACACAAAACCAACAGCATTTTGAGTCAAATGAAAAAAATTGTGAATGAAGGATAGCCCATGATGAAACTCTTAAAGGTCATTTGCGATAATTATGGGAATTTTGATAATGAGAGATGATGTATAATCTGCTATAGGGTATAATCCAAGCCTTAATGAAGAGTGTGCACTAAGGAAATATGGGGATGTCAAGTCTAAAAAATCTTTTACTTATCCACTTTGAGAGCCTGGGATGGATGTTGAAGATGGTCGCTGGGAAGAAGCCCCACAACAGAGCTACCGGGCGCTAGGATCACCAACTAGGTAGAAATCCCTGCTCGCCCCCCCTGCACACCCCTTTTGCTGCTCCCCACTGGACCAGGCAAAAAGAGGTCTGAAGCCAGACACAGCGCTGCAGCCATCAGCTAGATTTTCACAAAGAAACCGGATGAAGGATCGGAGCCCCGCAATCCGAAACTGAAAGTCCCTGGGTCCTGGACACTAGGATCACGGCTCACAGTGGAAATCCCTGCTCGTCCCCCCTCCACGCGACGTTTGTCATTCCCCCACCGGATCACTCTAGAAGGGGAATATAGCATTACCCACTGCTTCTGTCATCAGCTAAAGCTCACGAATAAACGGCACGAAGGAGCGGGGACCCGGAATGAAACAGAAAGTTCCTGGGTCTCGCAGGCTCCCACCACCCTGCACAGCGACCGTGGGCCCCATGGCGGTTTCGGAGCACACAAAGGAAGAAGGAAGATAGCAACGATACTGGAGACCGCTAGAGTGCCCTGACACCAGCAGCCCCGCTGAAGAAGGATCACAGCCCCGCAGTAAAAAGAACGCAGCTCCCGACCCCCACGGCTGACCTACGGGGGGGAAGAAAATACAGAATATCATCTCAGGCACTTACCTCATGTTGAACCTCTAATGTGGCAACCCGTAACTGGAGCGGCGAAAGAAAGAAACGGCTCCAAGCCCCCAGGACTGCACAGACTCACGCAGCCCCCAGAGGCCTGACTCCATGATGGCCGTCCCATCCAGCAACCAGCAACCGGACCGGCTACACTACAGAGCCACCAAGTAAGTACCTGTAGTAAAGCACTCAGACAGCCGCGCATCAACTCCCACTGGGGCGTGGCCCCCCCCTGCAAACTAATTCCTGAGCCTGCAAAATAAGCCACGAGCTGGCAACTTTCCCCACCACTTGCCTGTGCCTGTCCTTAAGATGGCCGCCATACCCTCAAATCGGCTGAATAACTAACTCAAACAACCCCGAACTCATAACCAAATTGCACCATGTGTATGTGAGGAAAAGTAGATCATCCTCCTACCTTGGCAATGCTAAATAAAAAAGTGTATTCAGTAAATACTTTAACAATTTGGCACCCATCAATAGAATAGTTAAGGGCTCAGGGAGCCCTTGTGGAAAAATTTGATTTTTTGGGTGTTTTTCTCTGTGACCCCGCGGAGGAGCCAAAGAAGATATCCTTCACAGTGCAACTCAAGGAGCACTTTTGTGATGCAGCATCCTATCTCAAGTCTGCATTTGAACAATAGCCCCTGGTGACAACTGAGACTGTGTGATAGAGGTGACTGCTAGAAGAAGGCCCATAAGAACGTCATCATCTGCCCCATCCTATGTTCTCACGACACACAAGATATGAAAGAACAAGTTACCAACCATCTTTCAGAAGAATATTCTATTCAACTGCTGGTTCCTCACATTAGAATACTTCCGAGGTGCCCGACTGGATCCTGATACCTCGTCTAGCAATACCTTGCACCACTGGCTGCTCTGTTTTTGTAGATTTGCAGAGTGCACTCACACCCAGGAAGGTTGCCCTGGCCGTGAGCAGGTGGGAATCTAGTCGCTCATAGGGCCTAGAGGGACTACTCAAAAACCCAGATCTTCTGCCTCTCGTGGAATTCAAGAAGTAAGGAGAAGGCTCTTACGCGCTATTCCACTCTGCACTGGCTCTGTGCTTCCTCATAAGTGGTGAAGTAGAGCTGCATAGTAAAGCCACCACTGCATGCAGACATCAATTCCTGGCTCATCTCCTTCCGAGCCCTCAGTTGCGGAGCGTGGACAACTGTTGGCAAATTACTACCTGCTCTTGATGTAACGTGACCATCCCTCGCCACAACCTCTGGCTATCCTCTCCTCTTCCGAGGGGTAGAGCCCCCAGTACCACTCACACACAATGCCCTACGCCACGGTAACCCACACCGTCCCCCCCTCTTCGAACCACGTAACTCCGCACGGCCTGAACTCCCTCACGATCAGTTTTCTACCTGACCTCTCACCCAAAGCGAAGAAGAACTTTAAGCAGAAACTGATCAGACAGCATCCCGAATCACTTTTTGCAGACATCTACCACTGCTCCTCCAAAGGAAAGGTAAAAATGAACCTTATCTTTCACACTGAGAGACAAGAAGTATGGAAATCCATCTTCAGATCGCAGCTCAACATTTCAAAAACCACCAACACTTCACATAGCTGCAAATTGACAATTTCACTCCCGTACTGCTCAAGGCGTACTGGAAATACCACGGTGACCATCTACACCAACGACACAGTCCTGATACAAACCAACAACGACAATCTAGAGTCCTTTGATGCCCTCTTCCCCTCTCTCTGGAATACACCCTTTCACGAACCCATCCCCCTCCCTCCCCTTCTCCCCCCTCAGAAGAACCGGACTCGCCATCAGAACTCACCCTCTGCTTTGGTACTCCCTAGCAACCATGCACGCCCATCTCGACGCTGCATCCCCCTTACCACCCCCAGGGAGAACATGTCCCCCCCACAGCCCCAGTCCGGCTCTCACCCACACCCAACACCTACCAGTCCAGGACTCCCTAGCAACCTCGCTCGCCCTCCTCCACGGGACACCCCCCTCACCTCACACAGGGAGAACAGGACCCCTCCACCTCCCCCTGGCGGCTCTCACTGCCACCCACCACTTACTGCTCCGACACCCCCTTACAACCTCACTCCCCCCACTACATGACATCCCCCTCACCACCCCCAGAGAAAACAGAACCCCCCTGCGTCCTGCCTTAGGTTCCCACTGTCATCCGCCACCTACCAGCTCTCACCCTCACCCGTCACCTGCCTTACACCCACCCCAACCCACTACGAACAACCTGAACACCAACCTCCCCATACCCACTGGCAATAAAGCAATTACACCTCAGCAAGACCCCTCGCCTCATGACATCGCCCTCACCCCCATAGAGAATAGGACCCACCCACCCCCTACCTACGGCCCTCAACCCCATCCACCACCTGCCGGATCCCACCCCCACCACCCACCTGCCCTCCACTCAACCCAACCCACTTCGATCTACCTGAATACCCACCTCCCCAAACCCACAGGCAACATAGCACCCATGCCCCAACAAAACCCCCGCCAACCTGCACTCACGGTCCCACCCAGACCCCATGGACAACACACCCAAAACAAGACGGCCAAATTCCCTGAGATCCTCTCCCCCCAGAACCGACACGAACAAGACAGCCCCCACTAAGCTACCTAATACCCCATGACTCTCCCCCTCTAGGCCCAACACTCAACGACTTTAAGACTGAGCAGCGACTCTCCAAGCTGGAAACCCAGATAGTAACTATAATCCGTGGCTTTAATGATATCCTAGCCAACCTCGCGATGCCCCAGCAGCCTCAGCGCACCCACTCCTTCACCACCCACACACAACAAAGACAGTTCATAGTACCCCCACGGAGATGGGTAGCCAACCCCACCCCCTTTCTGGCACAGAGACCCAAAAGAACTAGAGACGCCATGTCTGAAAGTGACACGGCAGACCTCGCTTCCTCGTACGACAATCTTTAGCTGTCACCCTCCAATCCAAAATCCAGGTGATCACCGGACTAGGAAGAGTCCAAGCCCCTCCAAACTCACCCAGACCGCCGGCCACCCGCACTGGCATCCCCACAGTCCCCCTAACAAAGAAACCCAAAGCAGAGATGACCCCCACTAACTGCATGCTCTTAAACTGCAGATCAGCCATCAAACATGCCACTGAATTAGCAGAATCCATCCTCATTCACGATATAGACATAGCATTCATCACCGAAACCTGGCTCAATGACTCCTCCACACCACTCCTGGACACTCTCGTTCCCCCAGGCTTTATAATCACCAACAAAGATAGAAAAGACCAAAGAGGAGGAGGCATAGCAATCATCCACAGAGACAATATTTCCGTGTCGGAAACTGACTTCTTCAACACCTTTGAGTGCCTAACAGTCAACATCAACACAAGCAATAACAAAACACTAACCTGCCACCTTATTTACCACCCCCAGGCAACTCCACCACTTTCACTGAACACCTGTCTGACCTGATTGCCCACTGCTCACTACGAGATGCAAATAACGGTTTTTTCAGTGAATTTGTACGGTTTTTTAAATGCTAACTTACTTTGCGCCATTCGTGGCGTGCGCGCCCACTTAACGCAGTTAACGCAGTTCAGTTCGTTCCGTGCGCGCACGGTGCGCTTCGCGCACCGTGCGCGCACAGTGAGCACGCGGTGCGCTTCGCGCACCGCGCGCCCACTTTACGCAGTTAGTGCCATGCACGCACGGTGGTCACACGGTGCGCTGCGCGCACCGCGTGCCCACATAATGCGAGATGGGCCATGTACGCACGATGCGCTTCGCACACCGTGCGCACATGGGGGACATATTATGCGCATCGTTGTGAAATGTTTTGTTTATTAATTTCAATTATTTCATAAGCCATGCACAAATGGTGCCCTTCGGGCACCATTTGCACATGGGGTGGGGAGAGTGTGGATACTTTTTTTTTTTTTTTAATTTTTTTACCGTACGCGTACGGTAAGCGTAATCGGCGATTTTTCGGAAAAAAAAAAAATTTTTTTGGCCTTGTGGGTTGTTTGGGGGCCCGTATATCATTGCTGGGTGATTATTATTTCAATATACTGCCCCTTTACCCATTTTTGGGCTTCATTTATGCTGCCCTACTCAGAGTGCGAGAGAGAAAATGGCGGCCGCCGCTTCCTGGTTTCGGCCGATTCGAATGTTTACTAAGATCTAAGAGCCAATCAGAATCGCGCTCGCGCACGCCACCGTACGGTAAGCGCACCGTAAGCTGGCTCAGATATATATATTGATTTAAAGGCTATTTTCTCAGAATCTACTGAACAGATTTACACCAAACCTACAAAAGGCACTTCCTTGACCTGAGGACTACCTCTCTGCCAAATTTCAAGTAATTCTGTTCAGCCGTTCGGGCTGTAGCTGTGTCTAAAGGTCCTATGGAAAAATGCATGGGAAAAACGCGTTTTGGGACCCCCCTTTTATCTCAGCCCCCGCTTGAAGAAACCCCCCGAGACTTTCAGGGTAAGAGCGGAGCGTAGCGCCCCACCTATTTTGAAAAATTCGCGAGGATTCGTCGACCGGCGCAAAAGTTATTCAAAATAGAATGTTGCGGATTTCCTATGGAAACGTGGTCCTAACTATAACTACCTACTGGCGACCGCCAGTAGGTAATATATATATATATATATATATATGTATATATTAGTAATTTTGAATTAATTGTATTTATTTTTTGGGGGGCAGGCTTTTACATTATTCTACATTAAAAAAAAAATATTGGGGGCAGCACCCCAGCCCCCCTTTTTAATATTATTTGTATCCACCCATATTTTATCCTTACTACCCTATAATCTTACCCACTCCTAAACCCTAAAAATACCCTTACCACCCAATACCACTACCTACCCCTGAACCCTAAAACACCTTTACCACTCTATACCCCTACCCAACCCTGAACCCTAAAACAGCAATACCATCCATATAGCGCTACTCACACCTAGACCGTAAAAAATATCCATACCACCCTCAAACGTTACCCACCCCAAACCCTAATACCCTTACACACTCGGAAACCCTAAAATATCCTTGCCACCTTATACCTTTACACACCCCATAACCCTGAAAAAACACCCTTACCACCCTACATGCTTACCTTACTTAAATATTCTTATTTTGCGTGGTAAGGCGTAAGTGGTACAGGTTTGTCCATGGTAAAGGCATGTGTGGTAAAGGAATTGCATGTTAAAAGCATTGTGTGGTAATGCCTCTGTTGCAAAGGCAGTTTACTGTGGGGCACTGCATTGCTTCACAGGCAAGCAGAGAGAAGTACACTCTGACTCCAGTCAAGGGTCCAGGACCTTGAAAACTGCACTTGGGGGCCTGGAATCACTCCCACAGATGCCAGCATAGGGGTCGACAGCAGGTCAGGTCAGATCTAGTTGGGTCTGGCTGCAAGCAAGCTGGAAGGGCCTCTGAAAGCTTGCTCTGTTCCTGTAGCTCAAATAGGAGGTCAGCCAAATCACTTCTGTGGTCCTGGGTTTAAAACAAGCCGATGCAGTCTTTCTTCTTTACACAGCAGAGAAGTCCTTCTTCAGACTCTTCTCAGGTCGAGGAGTGTTCTGATTTTAGGTTCTGTGGGTTCCACTTTTTAAACCAGTGTCGCCTGTGGGTGAGGGAAACGCCTTTGTCTAACTATAAAACTGTTTTTTTTAATCTTTGTTTTCACTTTTGTAAAACAGTGCAAGCAAAAAATTCAGCAAGCAGTGGTGCATTAAGTGGCACATGAGGTATACATAGTTTATATATAGCTTTAGATTATATATTTTCGAGAACCCTGGACACACAATACCTCACAGAAGACAGCCACTTTGATACCACAGAAATGCTTCATACCTCCACCTAAGTTCAACTGGGACAGATCTCCCTGCCAGTGAGCCCCCACCCCATTGTCATCAGCGATGTCGCTATCTGTTAAATCTACACCTGATACCTGGACTAGGAGCGTGATGCACAAATCTCTCAGGTCAGACAGGTCATCAGTCACTTTGTGGTCCTGCCAGTTGCGATTCCTATGGAATTCTTCCGCAAGGGACAACTCCAATATATCTTTATACTAGCGCCCGCTGTCCCATGGTGACCCTGCGTCTGATCAATGCCAGCTCCAGTTGTAAAACTGTATACAGTATCTTTTTACCTTTAGGTGGTTTGATGTTGCCTAGGAGGCAACACTCAGGAGAAAGGACTATATTTAAGCGTGTGGTTCTTGTTATATCAGTGACGACCTCCAGAAGGTTTGAACAGGGCAGCAGTGCAATGCTAAGTGTAGAAAGTCAGTGCAGCTGACCCACAGCGACGACAGTTATCCTTGCAGGTCGGGGGCATGCGCTGTATGTCATTAGGAGTAAGATAAGTCCTATGGAGAAAGTTGTAGTGTACCAGCTTAAAGCAGGCATTACACAAGACAGAGTGTGTTAGCTCGCTGATCCATGTCCAGTCTCCTTTGTCCAGCAGAGTGTCTAAGTCTAGGTCCCATGCTATGCAGGCCAGAGGAGGTGGCCCAGCTGCATCTGCGTGCATGACCCTGTATAACAGCACTATGAGGTGGCATCCTCAACTGCAGGTTAGTAAGATCCTAAGCATTTGTGAGGGTAGGGGGGTGCTGCAGGGTAAGTGGGCCAGGTAAACTTGGCAATTTTCTCCAGGCAAGAATGATGCAGGTAATGTCCCGAGAGAAGTATGAATTATTGGTGAGTCGCCTCAAAGGAGATAAATGTTTCTCCAGAGAATAAGTACCCAAGTTGTGTGCACCCACCCTCCTGCCACGCCTGAAAGGACATGTTGTCCATCAATTGTCTAATCAGTTTTAGTGTCCATACCCCAAGTTCCCTGTGGAATGGGGCCTGTTTCAGAACAGTCTGGGCAAATTACTACCAGATGAGGGTGGTTTGTCAGACTATGTGCAAAAGTTCCTTTACTGTCCCTCCGCTCTCCATCCATAACTGAGTTGAATGTTCTGCACTAACTCTACCCGTCAGCATCCGTTTCTCCCAGTTCTAACCCAGGTCTAGCCATCTGGCAGCATGTTGAAGGAGCATGGCATAATAATACAGGTCAAGACGCTGGACTTCCGGTCCACCAGCCTCAAACCTTTTAGTTGGTGTTGTCAGGGCCACCCTACTGCGTCGGCCCTCCCCTAGGAGTGAATTAAGGACAAAGTCAAACTGCTTAAAGATCTTGGTTGGAAGTGGGCAAAGTGAGTTCTGCATCACATACAAACACCTTGTAAACAGTACCATTTTGGCTATTGCCATCTTGCCCATTAAGGAGACGGCAATGTGTTTCAGAAGGTCACTGATGACCTCAAGGCCTCTAAGACCCTTAGGCATTGTTGTAGCAATCTGGTGTGTGCTGCTTTATTGCCTAGATATCGGAATTGCTCCAGTTCCCAGCTCAGGCCCAAGGCCGGCAGCTGCGCCACTGGCAATAATACCAATACCAAGGACACATTACGATTTATTTGAAGCCCCGAAATGTTGCTGATGTCATTGAGCAGCTGCAATAGCCATGGCAAAGCAACCCTGGGTTAGTAGAGGTAAAACAGGGTGTCATCTGCATATACCAAAATTACACCAATACACCAATTTGTATGCCCCAGTCTCACATTACTCGGCATGCCCATATGGTCAATGGCTCTATTCCGAGTGCGAACAAGAGTGGGGACGATGGGCATCCCTGCCGCGTTCCCCGGCCCACTGTCCAGGCCTCCATTCGGTAACATCCCAGCCGCACTCTTCCACTAGGTTCCGCATACAAGAGCCAGATCCATTCGCAGAAACGAGGACCAAATCCCATGACCTGTAATACCTGGATCAAGTAACCCCAGTCTACAGTATCAAACGCCTTTTCCAGGTTGATTGTCAGAAGTTCTAGCTCCTTGTTTCAGTGTTCAGCCTCGTGTAGGACATGTGTCAGGCACCTAAGGTTCATGCCAGTACTTCTCCCCAGAATGATGGCACATTGGTCCTCATGGACCAGTTTCTACATATGAGGCGACAATCAGTTGGCCTGTGACTTACTGAGCACCTTCACGTCAGAATAAATCATTGTGAAGGGCCTACATGCTGCTTGGTTGTCTGCTTCTCCCCAGGGTTTAGGAGCATGCATATCTCGCCCTCCTGCATAGTCGGGGGTACTACGCCTGCCTCTGATGCTTCTAAGAAGACTTCCAGGAGTCATTGTGTTAACGTGGCTGAAAATGCTTGGAAAATTCGGGTGGGAAGCTGTTGCTACCCACAGTCTTAGATCACAGGAGAATATTTAGTGCTGCTCTAAGTTTCTTCAGTGTTAACTGTTCATCCAGTGCCTCCCACATCACCAGCCCAAGCTTGGGGATGTCTAGTCCTTCTAGGAATAGGGGTTAGACATGCGTGCTTATGTTGGGGCCTGCTGTGCATTTCCGTTGTAGGTGTTTATGGAACATATCTACAATGCCTGCCCTGGGAGTAACTCTAGTGCTGTCCGGGGTGGCAACAGACATTGTGATGGGAGGGGCCTGCTCCCTACGCAGAATCCAAGCTAAAAGGTGTCGGGACTTGTCACCCTCACGGTGCAGTCACTGTTGGGTCTATTTCAAAGGGTATTTATCTATACAGTCCCAAATATCTGTGATACACCCACGTATGTTGCGCTCTTCCCTAAGTGAGCAATGTTAGGTGGAGCCCCAGTTCAACTCGAAGTAACCTGACAGTGAGAGTGACGTCACCTCTCACCCTATGGAGTCCTCTAGTAGGTCTGCAGGCATCCATTAAGACCGCAATCTCGATGTTGCTTCCCCCATTGCAGCAGTACAGCAAACAGGCAAGTGATCAGATACGATGCATTCCAAATGTGTTATTCGAATGTCGTCTAGTCTGTGGAACCCCGCTACCAGTACCCTGTCCAATCTAGCTGTATGTAGCAGAGTGGCAAAGGGTTTCATGTCTGTCCTGACAGGGGTGCTGTCCCAATGTGGGTCCAAGATACAGCTGAAGTCTCCCAGCCTCAGCAAGAGCAAATTAACCTCCTGAGTGAGCAGGTCCTGTACTGAGTGAAAGAAAGCGGGATTGTCGGAGCTGGGGGTATATGTTTTGAATATACTTACGTTCTGGCCATACAGGGTGCCCTGTATGAGGACATACTTGCCCCCAACATCTGCCCCATATATGCGAGAATAGAATGGCACTCTCGGAGTCACCCATATCATCGTGTCCTGGCATTTGTAAAGAAGGAGGAATGATAAGCAGTCAGGGAGGGGGCTGTGCCGAAAAGGAAAAGGGGTCCACCAGCCAAGAGAAGTAAAAACCATAAGATATCTGAGGTTTTATCTCACCCAGACTCTTCTTGTGGGAGCATTATAAATTCAAATTTGACCCTTCCTGCAGTAAATGACCTTGTACCTATACCGGTCTCTAACCCCACGCAGGCCCCCCCTCCACAACATTCTCCCATTGTAGCTGATACTGGTAATTTGGGTATAATGGCTGATTTTCAAAAGCAAGAACTTGAGGATCTCTTGAAATCCTTACTTAATCCACTTTGTGCTAAAATGGATCAAATTGACGCTAGGTTGGCAAATCTGGAAAGGGTATTTGAGTCACAGTCTGACCCCTACTCTACTTTACCTTCTGTAGGTAGGGGCCGGGTTAACATTGTTCCAACTGAGAGACAAATTGTTTCCACTCTCCAACCAGCTCCACAAATTCCGGTAATTCCTTTATCGTACTCCCAGGTTGCTGCTGTCCCGAGTGGCAGTTCTATTCTCCCCCCCCCCTCCCCGGGGTCGGCGAAAGCTCCGTATACGGGGAAGAGCAAGAAACTGAGCGGGCGATTATCACTAATACGACCACTGTGGGTGAAGGATTAACTCTAAATCTGCCACCGGAAGCAGCAACACTGGTTGTTGTTTTAGCGGGTGTCCCTAAACTTACTGAGGGAATAAAGGAATCCGTTATATCACTAAAGAATAAAGTGGTCAGCTGGCTAAACACAGACCACTCTCTCCAAAATTTTCGGGTGAAATCCTTATGGTCCGTAGGGCACAATGGGTGGGTCCAACTAAGAAGACTTTGAATGGAGATTGTGTGATCATAAACATGAGGGATGCAGGTGCAGTTTCTTTTATCTTAAACTCCTTTCACATGAGTGTAGGTACTTCCATCAGGACCCTTCCACTAGCTTTTTTCTACCCACCATCTATTAGAACCCAGGAACAGGATCATGAATTAGGGTGGACACGGGTGGGACGTAGAGGCTTTCCTACTAGGCCTATAATTACTCACCACCTTACAGGTTCTTCATTATACCTAAGGGATTACAGCCGGTTTAGGTGTCTAAGTGAGATAGACTGACTAAACACAAATTTTGCTCTAGCGGGCTTCCAGACTGAAGTGCCTGGGGATAGCAAGGGAACTTCTTCCACCAAACCAAATCTTACTGAGCCATCTAGTGAAGGTACTTATGGAGTGGGGCCAGTTAAAAGTATACCATCAAGGCCTCCAAGTGTTAATTCACCGCTAGTTCCACATGTAGTGACTAATATGTCACTAGGGGTGGAGGCATCTAAAAATATTCCAGCTAGCTCTCCTTGTGTGAACTTTCCCCAAGTCCAATATACTGCGATCAATACGACCGGCTTAGGTCCCACGAACCACATAATTACTGTGGATATTGCAAATCAAGCACCAGAACCACTATTTTCCCTTGCACACTTGAAAATTATATCTTGGAATCTAGCTGGCTTGGCCAATAAACTGGGGTGCCCCGACTGGGGCCAGTTTATAGACAGCTATGATATTTGCCTCTTCCAAGAAACGTGGGCAAGGGTTCCATACTTCCGTAGTGGTTTCGCTTCTTTCTCGATTCCAGCCCAGTGGCGGGGACGGGGTAGACAATCAGGGGGATTGACCATCTGGGTCCGCACCCACCTAGGCTGTAAAGTAATTGAAGTGGACACAGCATCCCTAGATGTGCAGTGTGTGAGTCTGGTTTGGCCTAATGATGTCCGGCTTAACTTGGTCAATGTATATTCAAGACCAGTGAACCCGACTGCGGAGTCGACAACTATTACCTAGCTCTCGTCTTTTTTAAATACTCTCCCTCTCGGTCCTACTATGTTAATAGGGGGAGATTTCAATTGTCATTTTGAGCCTCTCCCTGGCATGATAGATGGTGACATTCAGGAGGAGGATGACTATTGGAAAATACCATCACCTCTGGGAAATTCTCCGAGGGCTTGGACCCCCTTGGTCGTCCAGATTACGGCCCTAACCCTACAATTTTCTATCAGGGCTTGTAACGGTCGTTCTAAATCCGATGCCCCTGCTAAATGTACCTTTAACAAACCCGGCAGTGAGTCTATGTTGGACTATATATTCGTCGAGACTCGCTGTTGGGATAAGGTCCTCGATTTTATGGTCCTGTCTAGGGAGGATAGCGACCATAATCCATTATTTTTACGGTATCTTCTACCGGGGGTTTGCATCACTTCGGATATTGAAATGACGATTTCCAACACCGGCCATCTTTTATCCAGTAACAGACGAAGGGTGAGGTGGGAAAAACTTGTTAACTTCCCCGGTGCTATCCCAGATCTTTATGTTAAGGTAATCCCGCTATTGGAAGCGGTAGGACATCTACCGTTGCGAACTCCTAGTAAAGGTACCCACAAAAAGTTTGAGGACTTAAATTACGAGCTAAATACTATTTTGGCCAATGTGTTCAATCCCATAATTCTTAAGGAAAGAAAGAGCCTCACTACTCCAATGTGGTATAATGCTACATGTAGGAAAGCAAAAACACAACTTCTTAGTGCAGTTAAACTTAGAAACAACAAAGCACTAATAACACAGAAACGCTGGGAATATAAAAAATTTATTACCCAAGCTAAAGCCGAGTGGGATGCCGCTAATTGGGACAAATTAACACAAGCACTTAAAAACAATGATTCACAAACGTTCTGGCAAATTGTCAACACGGGTTCGTCTGTGCCCATCTCAGCTGTTGGTCCTAACATTGCTGCTAGTGTTTGGGAGGCTCACTTTTCATCTCTCTACGCCTGTGAGTCTTCCTCCTCTCTCGTTGATTTGAGGGAAGAGGACATCTTGGATGATTCGGCTCTACAGTACTATGTAGATGATTTTGGGGTCCAAGAAGTCGCAGATTTACTGAGTAGCCTTCCTGTTGGAAAAGCGCCGGGCCTAGACAAGCTCCCTGGCGATCTTTTTAAAAATGAGCCGAAAATCTGGGCTCCCTACCTAACTGCATTATTTAACGCCATCCTAAAGGGTATGGCAATTCCTAGCACTTGGTTTGGAGCCGAGATAGTTCCAGTTGATAAAAAAGGTTCCCCTCTACTTCCTGGAAACTATAGGCCGATTAGTCTTGTAGACGCTTCTCAAAAAATCTTTGCCTGCCTGATTCTAGACCGACTTAAAAATTGGATGGAGGAATTTTCCATCCTTAGTCCTTATCAGGCTGGGTTCAGGAAAAAGGTTTCCACGGTGGACCAAATTTTACGGTTTATGCTTTTACATTGGAAGACCGTTCAGGTGGAGGCTGGTTCCCTATACACTGTGTTTGTAGACCTCCGGGCGGCCTTCGATCTGGTCCCCAGATCAAAATTATGGTCCTTTCTAGCAAATCTGGGTGTTCCTGCCCCCTTGTTGAAGATGATAATTCGCCTTCATAAGGGGAATTATGCACAAGTAAGGTATGGGAAGTACGGAATGTTAACATCAAGATTTGCTGTAGGGAAAGGTGTCAGGCAAGGCTGTGTCCTGGCTCCTGCACTTTTCTGTCTCTACGTAAATGGCGCCTTTTTGTACCTAGACAAGGTCATTAATAGTGATGCCCCCAAACTTGATCGCAAGAGGGTCCCGGTAATAATGTTCGCAGACGATACCCTGCTGCTTTCTAAATCCCCTTTAGGCCTACAGAGGATATTGGACGGTTTTGAGCTATTCTGTCTGGAGCAGGGTTTGGAAATTAATACTCTTAAAACCAAATTTATGATCGTTAACCCTCCAGCTAAGACTCATCCAAATCCCTCTATAGGCGGGATAACTCTGGAGAGAGTCCATACATTTGACTATCTGGGCCTCACCCTAAACGAAGGAATGACTTGGACTTCACACCAAACTAAGGCCCAGCTGAAACTAGTCCAATCAATTGGAGGGATTCTGAAGTTTTATAATTCTTCTTGTGTAAAATCAATTGGTCCACCTATAGAAATATATAAACTTCAGGCCCGCGGGCGTGTAGTATATGGTGCAGAACTCTGGGGATCTAAATGCTGTTCTAAGATTCCATCTGTAGAATCCAAGTGTATAAGGCAGTTGCTAGCTCTCCCTCGGAGTACCCCCCTACTCCCACTAAGACTTGACCTGGGTCTGCGACCTATTGATGAAGTCCTTGGTCTCAAACCCTTGATCTTCTGGAGGAGGTTATGGTTAACACCTAAGCTTGTGGTCTATAGGAAAGAATTATTGGAACTATTGAGTATACCAAGTGCAGCCAAACTTCCATGGCTTTTGTATGTTAAGAGGCAACTTGGCGCACTCGGCCTTTCTGATCTTTGGACAGCCCCGGCGACAGCTTGTCTTAAAATTTCCCGTAAAAAACGTACCCATATTTATTATGAGTCTAAAACAGCAGATTCCATTTCTAAATCTCAATCCTCGATTTTAACGCAAACTTTTTTAATAGGTAAAGATTATTACCATTTTGAAGAGGCTTTAAGTGAGATTAGACCTAATTTAAATAGGAAATTGTTTATTCAGTGGAGATATGGTACACTTCCGATAAGAGCGTTTACCACTAAATGGTCTGACTCCACCCCGGAAAATTGTCCTAGTTGTGATGCAGAACTGGAGTCTGATATTCACATATTATTTTTCTGCCCATGTTACAAAAAGACTAGGAATTACTGGGTTCTCCCTATCTGTAGGAATCTAGGCTTTATACATTGCAGAGAAGCATATAGGGTACTGAAAACAGACTTATCTAGGCAAATAGTATTTGCAGTTTCCTCATTTCTTGCCTCAATGTGGAGGAAAAGAAGACTAAATGTGTCTTTAACTTGAAACCTGATATATCTGGTCCTCCTCACTAAAATCTTGGTTGTCCTTCTTTTATCTTATAGTTCTAAAATTGTTTTTCTTTCTTTTAGCTTTGAGACATGAAATCGGTTTGCTTGCTGTTAAGTCTTCCTTTTTTCGACAGTTGTTTGATTGTATTTTTATGTATTTTTTGTATTACATGTATGAACTTTTATGACCAACTGGTCGAAATAAAGTTTGGAAGAAGAAGATAAGCCTGTCCCCTCCATTTCTTGGCCAGTCTTGTGGACCTGCATCATCCAGGTGGGTCTCCTGCAGGCATGCAATGTTGATTTTATGGCACTTAAGGAAGGTAAGTGTCCGGTATCTTTTAACATATGTACCCAGTCCCCAGGCATTGCATGTTAGGACTATTTAAGCCTCCCATCCCTGTTCTAAATGTGTGGTGTGTGTTGCCTCCTCTTCCCACTCACCACCCGTCTGCTGCTGACAAACTTGAATAGTAAACAAACAATGTAAACCGATCCCCTCCCAGCCACCTATGGACAAATATAGTGCAACCATAGGATGATTCGTTTCCATCCATTGCAGGTACCAGGACTCGCACCGCATCCCTGCCTGCCCAACGGGGACTGGATAGTGCTCAATTTTTGAACAGCATCCCAGTCAGTCATTATATTCTACTAACTTCTCACGTTCTGCAACATGTGTGCCCATTCCTTCAGTCAATGAGGCTGAACTCACGAGTCAATAGCCATAGAGACAGCAGCCTATGTTCCCTGAGCCCAGGGATTTCTGCTCTTCCCACACATTTTCAGGGTGTGGACATATAATACAATAATCACCCGGGGGTGTCCCTGCAACTACTTACATTCCGGGAAGCCATACAGCTTACCCTCAAGTTGCCCTCCTTTCGGTTAGTCACCCTCATTGATACTGCTCAGTCGTTTTCAATCCCCACCTCCGGGGCAACCATGGTATCAGGCACTAAGTCCGGCACCAGACTGGAGATGTGCGGATCAGTTCCTTCCGATTGCGCCTGTAGATCCGCACTCCGTTCAATAGCTGGCATATCAATGATACATAGCTGCATGGTGCCATCCTCACCGATTGTGACTTTCTGAGGCCCCAGGGCATGAGAGTGAGGGCCGGTTGCTCTTGTGTGGCTGTGGGGGGCATGTTCCCTATGCCCTGGAGCAGTTGGCACCTAGAAAGGAATCATTGGGTTCACCGGAAATCTTGAGCCATTCCCAGACATCCTCAGGCGTTCCAAAAAATGCACCTTTTCCTGATGCAACGTTTTTCTGAGTACCTAGGGTTGAGAGCCCTCAACTTCTGCTTGACACTGAAAAGATTTACATTGCTCCTGAACTTGTTTTGTATACTCTGGGTAAATTGCGAGTTTAGTGTTGCCAAATAGGGGGACCGAGCCGTCCCGTGCCACCCAGAGGATAAGTCTCTATTGAGGTTATTTAAGATCTGGCTATGATGGCCGGAGGAGGCGCCCCCAGGTGTGAAGGCAGCACTAGGGCTCTATGTGCTCTCTCAACCACAAAAACCTCGGATAGACCCTTCAGTTTACGTTCATTCCACACCGAGATCTCCAGAAATTGCTTCATCGATGACCCTTTCACTCTCTCTGGAAATACCAGCAATCAAAAGTACTCCATCCAAAGCGGCCTTCTGCGTCTTCGGCCCACCTCTCTAAGTCCGCTGCGATGGTTGTCATCTGAGCCATCTGGCGTTTGAGGACCTCAACCTTCCCCTGCAGTTCGGTTATGTTGCCCCCTGCAGATTTGACTTTGTCAGCCCCCTTCCATAAGTCTGTCCTAAGGAGGTTGACGTCAATGTAGACTGCCTCGATTTTGTGTTCAAGGCCAGTGCGGGAACCCTGTAAAGCTGCCAGTAACTCAGATCTGGTCAGTTGCATCTCACTTCCCTGTACATCTTTGGCATCATTTGTGCCTGATTGCCGGGATTGTGCTGCCGAACATTGATTTCTGATATAGACCCCAAAACTCTGACCCCCCCCCCCATTTCAGGCTTGTGACGTCATAATACAAACTGGCCGCCTCATGGGCCAGTAAATGATCAGAAATGTAATATTTGTCTTCCAGCACACAATTGTAATGGTATTTTAGCCAAGGTTTTATTTGACTTATAGTACACTATAATTGTGTAGATATATCGTAGATATACAGGGTGTTTACATAACTTTCCCACCCTCCCTAACTTTTGAACGGCTAAAGATAGAAATTTCAAACAAAAATCATGGTTCATCAAAACATGTCTGGTTTATGATGTTACTATTTTAGGGGCACAGGGTGTACCAAAGTCTATTACAAAATTGTAAATGACACCCTGTATATTTTTGCTATATTTTTGGTTCTAATATAAAAACAGATTTTGTAACATTTCAACATTAAAACCTATTTTATTGAAAAAGAATGAAGATACAAATGACATTGTTATTAATGTTTGTTGTTATTTTAATCAGCAGTTCTTTTAAAGGTTACAATTAGTCTTTCTGATTGCAGTGTCCATCACAAACACAAAGACTAGTACATGGAAGAGACAATCGTTTACATTTACAAGCATAGGTACTCAATGGTTTACATCCACAGTTAGCAAGTTCCTTGCAGTATTTTGAAGCATTAGGCAAAAAGTGACCACAGAGGTTCATATCCAGAATCTTCGCTCTGCCATCCCCACTGAGCTGGATCAGGCATTTCAGGATACACATTCCACCACTGAGACTACACATAACCCACTTGGAAAATAGCTCTCTTGCTGTGCTGTAAAAGAGCAGCTTTACTTGGTGGCATATTTGCTAGGGAGCAATTAAGGTTGGTCACCACCATTCTTCGACACTCGTTAACAGAATCTGTTTTAATGTTCTTATTGCATAATCTAATTACAAATTGCTGAAGCTGACTGAAAGTGTTATTTGAAATATCTGGTGGTCAATGAGAGAGCTCAAGAAATGTTTCTGTGACAGCCTGAAAATTTTGCCACGTTTCCCAACCAGTTTTTTTGCCACCACCTGCAAATGCAGATACAGTGTCGCAACCTTTAAATGCATGGAAAACAAATTAAAATCACAAACACTTTTGCCAAGTTTATTTGGATAATCATCAATAAGCAGCCTTTGATGTTTCCCAATACCAACATCAAACCACAAATTTGAAAGATTTAAGATGCTAAATGCATAAAGAGCAAGAACTGCTACATCGGAATCAACAGTACGTATAGTTAAAGACTTCTAGCCACTTTCACTAGCATGTTTTGCATGTAATAGTATTCTGGTATCAGATTCTTCTTCTTGGTCTGAGTCCAGATACGTTCAGATTTTTGGGAATTTTCACCACATTATCATCCTTTGTCAGTACTACACTTTTACACTCTGGTATCCTAAGACTCAAATTGTTACAGGCCAAGAATTGGAACAAATCACTTTTGTTATCTTCATTTTGTAGAAAGTCGCCCGTTTTTTTGTATATTAGTTGAACCTGTTCCTCAACAGCATGGACCAAAACTTCACCTATTTCTTCCTTCTTCAGAGACCCCTCTATGTAATGGTCAAATACTATGTCCACTTGTTTATTTTTTTAGTATGTTCATTACATAAGGCTGGAATATATAGGTGCGGCAGTCTTGAAAATTGCGTACGTTGTCAGGTTTTAAGAAATAGATTATTGTTGACCCATCCATAATAACACAACTTGCAGTGTCTGGAATGGTATTCATGTTATCTACAGCACCATTAAGATTTTCCAAACAAGAGATGATGTCAGACTTTGTCCCTTTTCTTAGCAATCCTCTCTCAGAAAGGGATGGGGGATAATCAAGATTCTCATGGGTAAATAAATTGCTTTAAATCTCCTTCTCTATCTTGGCAAGCAAAATACAGTCTAGTGAAAAGTGAGTAGTCGCTTTTTAAGATAGATACTTTGAGGTTCACTGATTTTGGAACTACCTTTTGGAATAAGCATAGCTTGCTTCTAGGACTAGGTTCAAAAATAGAATTTTCGCTGAACAGCAGGCGTTTTTGAACAAACATTCTATATTGAGTTCTCCCCACGATGTCAGCAATGCACGCAGATTTATTTGCATTATCACTCATGCATGTAATATTCATAGGATTTTCACCTATACCACAGGCATAAGGATTTCTGGTATCATGCAGAAACACTGTATATGTACCTTAACATCATTTACACATCAAGTGTTGCAAGAGACAATATCATCATGGTGAACACAGTTATTTTTGTTTTCACTGAATCTCATTTCTTCATCAAATTGTCTCAGCAATTTGGCAGTTAGAGGTCCAGACACCATCTATTTCTTCAATGCACTAGGATTTTCAAAAATGCCAGCTGCCCCACCGTCTGATATTATATCCTTGTTACACTACTCATGCATCTGATCATGAGATATGCAGGAATATTTTTTCCACTTTTAGAAGCAACAAAATATCCATTTGAAAATTCTTCATAAACATCCGTAATTCTTGTTTTTAGCTCCACCAGTGTTTTAATGAACACTGGCACCCACCTGGCATAGTGGTTGTGGTATAAAAAGAGGTAGTGGAGTTTCATTATCTTTTTTTGTGACATATGTTTCCTTTTGCCTTCTTCCACTTCCTGGTATGATATCCAAAAAGGTGTGAGACTGACAAAGCTGCACTCCTCTTATCATTTACTGTGCTGTTTTAGCATAACAGTCCCTACTGACTTTTCTTGGCAATTTTGCTCAAACTGTCCACTAAATCCATCCACTTCAAGTTGAAACATTCCTTTTCGAATAATAGCATTGACCAGGCAAACACCATCCCAAAGAACATTTTGTTTACAGATACTGAATATAGTTCTTCCTATATCGTTTTTTGCGTATTAGAAGAATATCTCTACCATTTGGTTCTGATGTAAGTTCTGGCATGAACGCAATAATCTTTTCTTTTAATCGTGTGCTGTGTATATATCTGTCTGCATTTTCTACACCTAATTTTGTCATGTGGCATGTTATGTTATGAATGTTCTGTCAGATGGTATGTTATGTTATGAATTTTATAGAGCGCACAGCTGCCCCAGTAAAGGGGCGTTCCAGCGCTAAAATGCAACTGTCATAGGCAGACCGAGTGACGTACAGAGAGACCAATTATGCAGGAAACAAATTAGTGTTTATGGCTTTACGGAATAGTGCATGGTTTTGGATACTTCTGATACCTCACAGGGAGGGAGTTCCAAAGCTTCGGAGTGAGACCACGGAAGGAGCGCCCTCCTGCACATACTCTCTTAACCCTGGGAGCCACTGCCAGGTTCTGGCCCTTGGAGCGCAACTGGCATGTGGGTGTGTAGGGCATAAGGAGATTAGCCAGAATACCAGGGGATTGGAGATTCATAATTCTATGGGCGATACAGAGAGTTTTAAACTGGATATGTTTACCCACCAGCAGCCAATGCAGTCTGTGGATAGAGTCGGTAGTGGAACAGGTTCTCTGCAGTTTGAGGAGTGACCGGACCGCAGAGTTTTGTGCCCTTTGAAGGCAAAGTATCGCTGCTCTATTAGCCCCCAGGTATCGGGAGCTAGCATAGTCCATCCTGGATAGTATTGTGGCCTGGATGATCACCTGACTGATGGTGGGATCAAAGAATCCCAACAGTGGTTTAAGCTCACGTAGGAGCTCAAAGCAGTCTCCGGCTACCGCTTTAGTTTGAGCCTGAAAAGTAAGAGCGGAGTCCACCCATACTCCCTGATTTTTGACCGTCTGTTTTGGGGCAGGGGGGAGACCCAGAGTGGCTGGCCACCAATGCTCGCTCCACATAGGAGTATCTTTACCTACCAACAGGATCTCAAATTTACTGGCATTAAGTTGGTGGCAGTTGGCGGTCATCCAGTCTGCGATAGCTGTTAAATCTTCCTTAAACTTGATCACATCATGTGCAGAATCATCTGATAGCGCTCCCACCAACTATGTGTCATCCACATATGCTACCTCTGCTCCTGCCTACTGCTGCTAGGGGTTGAATGTAGATGTTAAATAGGGTAGGGCTCATAGCTGAACCCTGAGAAACTTCTTGGTGGACAGCATGCACCTGGGAGCAGTAGGGGGTGACGGACACTTGGAAGGTTCTCTTCGATAGAAAGGAGGTGAATCAGCCCATGGTGGGGTCACAAATACCGATATCCTCCAAGCGCTACAGCAGAATCTGGTGGGACACTGTGTCGAATGCAGCGCTTAGGTCCAGTAGGATCAGAGCTGAGGTGCAGCCGACATCTAACACACCCCTTAGATGTTCTGTTAGAGCCAGAAGAGCAGTTTCAGTGCTGTGACGTGGGCGGAAACCTTTCTGAAAGGGGTCCCTCAAATTGTTATCTTTGATGAACATAGTAAGAATAGAATTGATGTAAGCTTCAATGATCTTAAGTACCAAAGGAAGGAGAGAAATAGGGCAAAAATTCTCCAGTTTTGAGGCATCCAGCGTAGGTTTTTCAAGGAAAGGGACTACCTTGGCGTGTTTCCAGGCCATGGAGACTACCGCAGAGGACATAGATAGAATGATAAGTTTGCAGAAAGTAGAAAGAAGCTGAGGTAAGAATTTTAGAAATTGATCCGGTTTGAGGGGGTCTCCAGGGGATCCTGATTTAAGTTTATTGCAGATCATACGCATCCCTTCTTGAGAGAGCACCGGGAAGACAGAGAGTGTAGGAGTATCACAGGGCCACTGGGTGGGTCCTGTTCTGATCTCGGTGTAGAGGAATGTCCTGCAGATGTCCTCGACCTTCTGGATAAAGAAGGCTGCGAGGACATCGCATTGCTGATTAGAGGAAAGAGGGGGGGCTTTGGATTGTCCCGAAGATTTAAGATCTTTAAGCAGGGAGAAGATACATTTAGTATGGTTACTGCTATTTCTAATCTCATCAACAAAGTAGGCAGCTCTTTCCTTCTGAATGGCCCTATGATAGTTCTTAATAGCTACATGGTATTGTGTTTTCAAAACTGGATCGGAATCCCGTCTCCATGCCCGTTCCAGGCTTTTACAGATTTTCATGACTGAGGCCAAGTTGCCATTGTACCACGGGCTTGACTGGGTATTGCGGCTCTGGGACCACCTGGCGGGAATTAGGGTGTCGAGGGAATGCGTGAGCCAGTCAGATAGAGTGCTCTCAGCCCCATCAGGGTTGTCGGGGAGGCTGGGTGTGTGACTCAGGATAAGGGCGCAAAACTGCTTGGTATCAAGTTTATGCCAAGGGCATTTTAAAACCAATTTATGAGCTGCACCCTGGAGGGGCCCAACTCCCTGTAATGCCATCGATACCAGGTGGTGGTCGGACCAGCTCATAGGGATAGGTGCATCGACTGTGAGCCTGGGGAAGTTGGAGGAAACAGGATCCAATTAAATGTACAGCTGAGTGTGTGCAGCCTGGGATGTGCAGTGTTAGTTGGAGGGCGGCGAGATCAGCTACAAAATTGTCAATCTCACAGTCTTGACTAGTATCTAAATGCATATTAAGATCTCCAATGATGCTGAAATTGGCCGATCTGATGGCAAGTATGCCAGAAGCTGCAATAAGCACATCCCTGAATTCTTTGGTTTGCCCCGGAGGGGGACAGAGCAGGAGCCCAGACAGTGTGAAATTGACAAATATGAAGAACTAGGAGTGATTTGATGTTAGATAAAGTAAATACTGGCGATCCTTCAGAATTTTGAAGTGTATCTTCGTGACAATTTGACCTAATACCATGCCATAGGTTAATGTCAATTTGTTGTCTTCACTTTTTCTTTGTTCTGTATTTGTCAAAGCCTCTGATAAAAACTAACAAGACAATTATTGTGGTACCTTGCTACAGTCCAACAATATCTCCACCACTTAACTTGGCGAGTACTTTTGAGTCACTCAAACTCGATTACTCAATTCAAGTGTACGCACATTTATAAGCTCTGCCCCTGACTCTTCGTCACAGAAGAAACATGTATCTTTGAATTCACCAACTATGAATGAATCACGCGTACACCTTGAAGTACTCTCTCGAAAACTGTCTTGAACTAGTTTAGATTTTTTTGATAACCTTGCAAGTTTGCCAAATTGGTTTCTACTCCTTTTATGGAATTTTCCACAGTTTTCATTTAACAGTTGTTCAACTACATCATGATTTTTTAACAGTTTCGTCTTGATGATTGATGGAAGTTCTTTTATTTTGTTAAAGTTAGCAGATTGTCTAGCAAACTTTTGTACCCAATTCCTTTATCAGAACATTTACTATTAGCTGAACACACTAAAACCTCTGGTAAATTTTGTTGATACAATAAACACAGATCCCAATCAATCTCAGTTCCAGCATTTTGTGTACTAGAAATAAACTCTTCATTAATATTTATAAATTCACATCTTTTTTTGGTAGACATTTTAACTCATTGACAGCGGATAATCTTTTCACGATTTCAGAAACCTGCAACAATAATTTGTTATTTAACAAGGGTAGCATACTATAATTTTTTATTTACATCATAAGGTATATTTACTTACTAGATCCATTAAAAAGTTCTCATGCTTTTCCAGGGGTCAACTAAAATGCAGAATTAGATTAGACTAGATTAAAGTTTATAAAGTGCTCGGTTACTCCAACTGAGAGTCCCCCTGCTATGACATCCCAGTCTTTACAGCGAAGCCCTATCCAAAAACAACAAAGATTAACACCAGTCCCCCGAAGGTGACTGAAAGAACCATGTCTTAAGTTTTCTATTAAACAGCCCTTCCGAGGGTTGCATCCTCACCTCCAATAGCAGTTGATTCCAGGCTTTACCTGCTAAAATGCTTAAGGATCTGCCTCCTAAACGTGTGTTTTGAATATTTGGCTCTATCAATTTAACGATGCCCGTGGACCTAATATTACGGATAGGTCTGTATGGGGTGAGTAAAGGGGCGAATATAGCTAGGTCCTTTCTCATTCAGAATCCTATGGCAGAAACATAGAGCTTTAAAAGTAACTCTGTACTGCACTGGTAGCCAATGTAATGTAATGTAATTTGTACCACTTTTGGCATTCCCGACCAGAAAAACATGTGAAATGATTTGATGGATGCCTAACATTAGATTCCTAATCGCTATACTAATAATAGCATCGGCTTTTTCTTTTATGATATTATATGAGCAAAGTAGCCATATGATTTTTGGGGTCTATATCATCACTTAATATTTACCTTATTATTAAGCCCTGTGCAAACTTTCATGTTGGTTTCACATTTTGCAGGATTGTAACGTTTAATTTACCTCACTATTGGGGAGGGGTCAGCCTTCAGACTGTCAGACCTACCAGAGAAAGGATTCTTTAAGGCCAGCCCCATACTTAGGGCCCAATTACGACCGCGGTCTCACCGCCATCGGTGACTGTATCACCACCCGCCACATTATGATGGTGGGCGGGGAATTGGCGGTTTGAAAGACCTACCGCCTTGCATCGGACGGGCGCCTTGAGCCTGCCGATGTGGCGGAGAGGCTTGTAGTCCCTACAATGGACTTAGGGATAACAATGTCTCTTTCCGCCCACCTGCTCATGGTGGCTAAACTGCCATGAACAGGCAGGCGGAAAGGGACTTTGGGGGCCCACAGCGGACCCCCCTTGTCCCTCCTGGTTCTAAGCTTTGGGCACCATAGGTGCCCCCCTACATATCCCTGCATGGTGCCCGCCACATAGTGCAGGGATATGTGAAGTGTCCCTTTTTTGCATTGTGGGAGGTGCTGCAGCAAGCAGCACCCACTGCAATGCAAAATATAGGCATTGCGACCGCCGTGGTGGCGGTCGCATCATAATGCCTACTGCGGCCCCGCCAACAGCCTGTCGGGCGGTTCCAATCCTTGATAGGGGGGCCATCGTAATTGGGCCCTAAGGGCCCGATTAGGATGGCACCCTATCGGAAACAGGACAACCCAACAGGCTTGGCAGTCCCGCACTTGGCATTACGATGCAACCGCCACCACAGCAGTCGCAATGCCTGTTTTTTTCATTGCCGCGTTTGCTGATGGCTGCAGCACCCACCGCAATGCAAAAATGGGACACTTTTCATATCTCTGCACTATGTGGCAGGGACCATGTACTGCCTACCACATGCTGCAGGAATGTGCCCACAGCTTAGGGCCAGGGGGAAAGAGGGGCCTGCAACATGCCCCCAAAGATCCTTTCTGCCTGCCTGTTCATGACAGGTTAACCGCCATGAATAGGTGGGCAGAAATGGACATTGTAATCCGTACGGCAGTGCCTGGTAGGCACCGCCAACATTGTAGGGACTACAAGCCTCTTCACCGCACCGGCGGACTCAAGGTGCCCATCGGATGTGTGGTGGTTGGTCTTTCCGACCGCCAACACACCGCCCCCATCGTACTGTGGCAGGCGGTGATTCAGTCATTGATGGCAGTGAGACCGCCATCATCATCGGGTCCTAAGTTCTGAGAGGTTTATGAAAACCACAATGGTGTAATGCAAATCTTTATCATATGGTAACCTATTGTACAAATGGCAACCAATTATTTAAATCAACACAAGAGCATTACTTAAGTACAATAATAAAAAATTGAAGACAAAGAACATGACTCCTATTATAAAAACCAAACCCCAAAAAAAAGATTAAATCATTGCCTGCTATTCAAAGGCGACGTACATAGTTCCCGCATACTTACACTGTCGTTTTGCCAGCAGGTTCATGGGTGTACGCGCATTCGCCCTTATGAGTGTGCCCTTAGTTTTGCATTCTTCTCTCAAGCTAAAACAAGTGCAATTTATACTGACTTAGTATGAGCAAAACGTTTGTGACTAGACAGTTCTGGCAACAATATATGACGAGAATTTTTTTTTTTTCCTCAAGATGTGAATGAGAAGTTATGAGAATCACACACATACAAAACCCATATAAAACACTAGCGGTGCCCCTCCATTAGGGCTGAGGAGTGACACCTCCCCACCACACCCTAAAATAAAACGATAATAAAACGCGTTTTAAACCAGTTTTATTATCGTTTTATTTTAATCTCCGTGGGGGAGTGGTGGGCGCTGCTACAGCGCGCATGATGGTTTGGCTCACCCTCTCAGGCCGGCCAAACCATCATGCGCAGTGAAGCTCTCTCCAGCTCCAGCTGTGTTGCTTATATGTATTGTTACTAAACAAAGACATTAACAATAATAAAAGGCATATATATCACGTAGCAGAAGTAGCGACTATGCAGTGATGTTTAAGTCAAATCTTTTTTGGACAAAACATGGCCCACGATTGTGCCTTTTATTGCCCCATCTCATTGCTTAATGCAAAGGCTATAATCCTGGCTTAAGTATTGGCCAATAGATTGCCCCCCCACCTCATGAAACTGGTACATCCAGACCAGTCTGGCTTTGTGTTAAACAGGAACACAGCGCTTAACTTACGTCGCTTGCACGGAGTGCTGAGCCGCAGACATACTATCCAAGAAGATGCCATCATCCTGTCACTTGACGCTCGTGTGGCCTTTGATACGGTCGAATGGCCATTTCTTTTTGCAGTCCTTGAACACATGGGACCAGGCCCCAAATTTAGATCCTGGATGAGGCTGCTGTACACGAAGCCACTAGCACAGGTGGTGGTCAAAGGCAGGCTCTCTGATACATTCACCCTAGATAGAGGTACGAGGCAGGCTTGCCCACTGTCCCTGCTCCTCTTTGCCCTGGTGCTGGAACCATTGGCGGCCTGGGTTTGGAGAGAATCAGTTATTCGCGGACTCAGATGGAAAGAGGAACGGGAAGACTGGATTTCCTTATATGTGGATGATATCCTGCTATATATGGTGTCCCCAAAAGGCTCCCTCATTAGACTACTGAGCATTGGCAGTCACTTCCCCTGACTCTACTAGGACGTGCTGCACTTTTTAAAAAGAGATCCCTGCCTAGATTTCTCTACGCCCTGCAAAATACATCATTTCCAGTTCCCCCATCATATTTTAGAGCGTTAGAGACAGAAGTATGCAACCTCTTATGGGAGGGAAAACCGGCCCAGATAGACATGTACAAATTGGTCAGAGAGTGGTACGATGGAGGCATTGCACTTCACAACATACAGATGTACTATTTGGCCACTTAGCTAGCCGTCCTTAACCAGTGGATTCATTCACCCCAGACGGAACCCGCGTATGGGCCAATTCGTCTTGGGGAAGGGTGGGGTTATGGATGTTAGAAATGGGATTTCTGGTTGGCTAGGGCTTGCGCCAAAGCCAGGCAGAAACCACCACTCTAAGTCCGGGCTGGGGAGTTACACGCCAAAGATAACCCCTGCTCACCCCCTTGGTAGCTTGGAACGAGCAGTCAGGCTTATCCCGGAGGTAATGTGTAAAGCGTTTGCACTCGCACACAGCAACAACACCCTAGGCCCACCACAAAAGAAACTCCACACAAGGTTATATATGAAAAAATAGCCTTTTTATTATAATAAACACACTAGATGATAATCACATAATTTACACGGTGCCAACTGGCACTGGGCAGAATTTTACTGGGGACTATTTACACAAGACAGGGCCACATGGACCACTGTCAGAATTAGCACCAATCACCAATTGTAAATGTCGAACATATACCAACGGTAACACAAATTATAACTGTAGAGCACAACCAGTAACTACTGGCGCAATAATGACCTCAGCATTATCAATCTCTCACAAGTCTAACACATTAGACCCTAACCTCCTAAGTATAACTACCTTACGGAATAATCCTCACTAGCATAAACCATCATATGCGAACCAACCTCATAATCATGAATCACATTTAGAGGTATAACACAGGGTGCGTAAAACAAACTACACACATTACATTTCCTAGCACCAAAATTACATGAGGGCCTGGCGCCCTATAGACCTAACAATCCCACCAGCCCCCCTGGCCAACTGGCCATCACAAAGGAGGGGCTCAAATGACCCGTGTCCCAACAGTCATGGCGCTCTGCAAAGGCAGCGAAAGTCAAGGTGCGCACCTCAGCGCAGACCTAAACGTTGCAGCTGCCCACTACTTGCTGGGCAGCTGGGAATATTGGTAAAGGCCTGGCACCACTGTGCCACTTCTGTCCCTCTCAGGGACTATCCTACATAACTGCGCAAAACGTTGCAGCTGCCTGCGCTCTCGCAGGGCAGCTGGGATCAGCAAAAACGTGGGCACCACTGTGCCTTTGGACTCCATGTGCCCCCTGCAGAAATGCGCCAACCGGTGCAGCTACCCTCTAGCCAACTGGGGCAGCTGTAGGAAATGGCCAAGGCAGGGGCACAGGCCCTTGGGCCCTCTTAAAACAAATATTGCCCCCACGTTGGAGCACCCTAGGCTCTAAGAATAATGAGGCCAAACGTTGGAGCCACATAAGCTCTGAAAATCACTGTGTCCCATGTTGGAACCACGTAGGCTCTGAAACAAACATGGCCCACGTTGGAGCAGCCCCCCTATCAGGCGGGGGCTGCTCAGAACTGGCTCCGTGCTTCACTCGGCACCCACACGGGACCTTTAAATCACCTCAGCCCCATCGTTGGACCCGCGCACCGGCTCTGGAACCAAATGTACCCCCCGTTGGAGCCACGCAGGCTCTTAGGACAAATTTGCGCCCTTCGTTGGAGCCACGTAGGCTCTGAAAGTCATTATGCCCACGTTGGAGCCACGCGGCTCTTAAAATAAACATGCCCCCGTTGGAGCGGCCCGCTGCCATCTAGGGCCACTCTAACCATCACTGGTACCGTGCCTTTTACCAGAATTTACACTGTAGTTTCTGCGGAACCCCCCCCCAGCCCTGTCACACTCACCGGGCTATTCTCTTCACCCGGTCCCTCTTCTGGGACCGGGGCTTCCTGCACACGTCGCCCGCCTCACGCTTCTCACGGGGCTCCCGAGGCTCCCAGCCACTCAAGGGAGCCCCGCTGGGACGCGAGGCAGCTCTGGCATGGTCCTTCACCTGGGTCCTCTCCTAGGGCCCAGGACTTCTCTCCGCGTCGCCCGGTCCGCTCTTCCAGACCGGGGCTCCTACATGGGTGGCAGCGGCGTGCGCGGGACTTCCTCTTCAGAACCGGAAGTCCCGCGCGCCGTCAGGCATCTTGTGGCCTGACTTCCACCCGACCCGCGACTCGGGCCGCAGCGGGCACCCGCTTTCAGATGAGCATACGGCACCATGCGGGGTGGGCACCCACTATCTAAATATCCACATAAGCGGGGTGGGCACCGGCCATCAATGAGAAATGCGAGGTGGGCACCCGCCACCGAGATAACCACGAAAACGGCAATGAGGGGTAGGCTCCATCCCAATTAAAAGTACAAAGCGGGGTGGGCACCCGCTTCGGCCGGCATCACAGGGGAATCCCTACGATGGGGATTCCCTCTTAAAGGGGCTGCAGCTCGGCGCTGCGCAGACCCATGGCTCACTTTCTCCTGGGGAAAATCAAGAAATAAAGCAAAGCGCTCACTGGGCGCTAGGGCAGCCTAAAATCCATAAGGCTAGTAAAAGGAAGCAAACAGGTCCAAGAAGTCCATCAGGCATCCAAGGGCTGGGCAGGGCCCAGGGAGGCAAGCCTTCCCCTGGGCCCCAGCAGCAGCATGCCCCTGGTCGATTCAAGTCCAAGAACAAGAACATTTTCATGGGGTCACAGCCCCTCTTTTATACACAGAATCCTTTGTCTCCAAAGGTGCAGGGAAGGGGCGAACCAGATGCAACTGGTTCCTAAGCACTTTGTTTTGCTCAGCCCCTCTCCCTATGCACAGGACAGGCCAGGGACATCAGACGCACCACAGGGGGTGGAGCCAGCATTGTGTAGGGAAAGCCCAGCCCTATTCAGGTCCCAGGTGTACTCCTCCCTGCCATCAACATACAGCTCTCTCCACTCACCACCGGGGCAGACCCATCCTGACTCCTGGAGACAGACACACCAGCCAATCGCAAGCCAGACAGTCACTGCACATTTATTACACAGACAGGCCAGCTTCTAGAAGTGGCACTTCTACACGAGACACCGTAACGCCACACACATCATTGCACAACATTCACTCTCACGAGTTCGCACATACCAAACTCGACCCTGCACTCCTCTCACATCAGGACTTAACACGGTCACTCAGATCCCCCATGCATTCCTATGGGAGGGCAGGTCAGTCTCACTAAAACATACACAGAGCGCACGCACTTTCCACTGGGACACAGTGTGAAAGCGCCTAGAGGCCTAAAACCACTAGTACAACATAGGAAAAAGGCTAGGATAATGCAAAAAGTTCTAGGGGTGAACTTGCCAGAAGGGCCAAGTCCAACAGGGGCACTCTACAACAAAGCTCAAGGGAGAAGCCTCACAGGACCCACTGCACACACACTCCATATATGGCATATAGCCCACAAGAAGCTGGGATGATACAACACGACAAAGCAGTTCACCCCACTCTGGGAAACCAGGAAGTTGGGCAGGCTGGGCAATTGCAAAGGGTTCAAACAATGGGATCTAATTGGGATATCAAGGGTCGGGGACCTCTGGATCAAGGGGAGGGTTATCCCATTTGAACAACTGTAGGAAAAGTATGAAATGGCACCAACAGAAAAATTCAGATATCCCCATATTCGGCATGCACTTATGGCCACCATCCCACCACAGACCCTCCCGGAGGCTTCACCCTTGGAGGATAGACTACTCATGGACCGTATTGATCGGAGGGTCATCTCCTTGACATACTAAAAATTAACTAACAACCAACCGGACCCCACAGTAAGTCTCCGTGAGAAATGGCAGGCCAACATGGGTTAGCTAGACGATACAGATTGGCAGGAGGCACTAGAATCCCCAAGGGTGGTGGCAATACCCTCCAAACTACGACTGGTGCAGCTCAAAGTACTCCACAGGATGCACTTTTCCAGGCTAACTTTAACTAAAATGGGGAGAGCTCACGATCAGCTCTGTCTGCGACAGTGTGGGGCTGTAGGAACATTCTTTCATAAGTTATGAGACTGTCCGGATATTCGAACATACTGGGAAGCGATCATGAATATAATGACAAGAGTCAGTGGTGCTCTGGTGCCACCAGAACCTAAACAATGTATTTTAAACATATGGGAAGCTACAGACCTCAACCATGCAGCCCAAGACTGGGCAACTCTAGGTATGATAATAGCGAAAGTAATATTGCCAGACACTGGGGATTCCAAACTGTGCCAACTGGTGTAGTAACATGGACTGGGTCATGGTGGCCAAAAAGGCAGTATAAACAAACAAAGGCTGCTCCAAGAAATGGGAATGGATATGGGGAGGCTGGAAACTAATTCTGAGGGAATATTTGTACATTGCCGACTGGGAGATACGTATTGGGAAACAGCTGAATGATGTACTATATGCAGTGTGGAAAGGTGGTTTGTGACGTGGAAAGTAATATCGAAAGTCAATAATTGATTGCATGTGCAAATGTATGTCAAATTATGCTCTCAAGTCGTCTATCTAATAATTTTTTTTTTTAAATCTTTCATGGACAGGGCATTTCTTCCTTTGCATATACCTTTGGCACCATTTGATGACTCTGCACAAAACGTTTTAAACAAATTGTGATAGTGACTAAATTTACAGAAATATCATAATATTACCATATTTTTTATATTTTTTTGTCTCCCCCCCCCTTTTCTATTTATTTTTATTGTCTAGGTTGGATTACTAAAGTTAGGATCTAACAGGTGGCACCACCCTACTAGAGGCAGGGCCCCCTATGTATTTTCACTTATCTATTTACTTTCTGGCCTTGAAGTAGCGCCAAGGATCTCAGCCTGAGACTACCAGGGGCGCAAAACATTTGTCACCACACATATCTACACCTGGCTTGTAAAGGGCATTATGACCCTTCAGCAGCCCTAACCTTCTGGTTTTTTAACCTTGATAGAGGAATCCATCCATTAAACTAACTTAGCACTGATATCCTCTAGTAAATTTTACTCTCAATCACTACCTCATGAGCACTTCCTCACCCGATCACACGGTGGGAATTCAAAATATCTTTGTAAAAGTGACCCTTTGTGGGACCCGTAGGGCATTGCAGCACCGACGAGGAGCAACCACTCTATGAGGAAGCATGACATCCCTTAGTATGTGTGAGGGCAACAAGTAAGAGTTTATTTGACTCATTCTTCTGCATCCTAGATCTACCTACCATTCCTCCTTTAGGAACAGTGCCCCCCCTGTTTCTTGGTTTACTAAATTTTGCATGACAAGTTTTGTTATAATTAGTTTGTGGTTCGGGTGCCCACGATGGTTAGGCATCAGGGATTGAACTGACAGGGCCTGTCCAAAGACCAGGCCATGTGCCCAACAACTGCTGTGCATGGCCCTCTTCCATGTGCAGTGCGGCTTTGGTGCAAGTGTTGGAAAGGACACAGGACCTTAGTCACAGTGGATTGAGTGAACATCCACAGCAACCAACCGCTGCTACATTACATGGCAGATAGTAGTGGTTTATAATGAGAGTAATAAATTAAGCAGCAAAAAACAAGACTCTACATATTCAAATGATATTTTAAAAATATACCTCAAGTCCCCAAGCTTGAACGGAGGCAGGTAGGCTCACACATCTGCAGCAGTTAGACATCCCATTTTAAAGCTTGTGAGCTCTTATAGATCTCCCGGCTTACATTGCTGATAAAATGCTGTTTAATAATGTAAATATACAGGCATTTCTTGTAATGTTACACTCTTATGTGATGTCTGGAATCAAACTGTTGAGAAAAGTATACAATATGATAAACCTTTTTAAGTCTCGCCTACGCAGCGTGCATGCGCTGCCTAGCAAAAAGACATTTAGCCATCGGCACAGCTTTGCGGGAAAAACGTGCACGCGTTGCATTGCTTCCAATGGCAATGCGTGCACGTCTGGCGATTCCCTTGCGTGAGCGAGCTTTCAAACCATATGTTTGTAATTAACTCGCTCGCTCCCTCAAGGGAAACTGGTGCAGGCCTGCTCCTCTCTCCCCTCCCCCTGCTGCCTCCTTTCAGCACGAGGCGCGCGCTCGTACACCCCCGGGTTGTTAAAGTTGTTTAAACACAACAATCCTTAGAGGCTGTCGATGCCACCCGACCCGTGGTTGTAACACTTTGACTCTCAAAAACGGTCCCAGTTCTGGTTGTGAAGGGTGAAGTAACACATTGCCTCCTTTCCTGTTTATCTCCATCTTTTCTACTTTCTATTTACTTTCCTTCCCCTTTTTTCTTTCCTTCGGTTTCTCTTTCTTTCTGTTCATTCTTCTTTCATTTCACCTCTCCTCCTTTCTGGCATTCTTTACATTCCTGTTTGATTTTTACTCTTGATTTCCGTCTGTACTGCCTTCTTCCCTTTCTGCCATTCTTTTTTGTTCCTTCCTTTCTTTCCCTAGTCCCTTCTTTTCACCCTACTATGCATTTCATGTTTTCTCCTTTCTTTCACTATCCCCACAAGTCTGGGCACAAGTTCTAAGAAATCAGTGAGGGGTAATTAATATTTGTAATGACGCCACATGCAGTGACGTCACAGGAAGTGAGGCCACACTCCTGTAATATCCCTCATGTAAGAGGGGTTGGCCTACATTACATACAGAGCCGACAGTGTACATATAACAATGTAAATAAATGCATTTAATCTTTGTGTCTATGTCTGAGCTCAACACAGACGTATATTAACCCCTTCGATGCTCATGACGGAACGGTTCCGTCATGAGCATCGGTTGAGCTGTGCTCATGACGGAACCGTTCCGTCATGACCACGCCCGTGCTAGAACCCTTCAGCACCGCGGGGGAATCCGCGCAGCGCTGAAGGGGTTAAATTGTCTGAACGCAAAGCCGTGATTGTTTCAGACAATAAGTGAGTCGACATTTAATGCATAGTCCGTGCCTTTCCACACATTTCATCGTTTCCTTGAAGTGAAGTGATGGACTCATGGATGATAAAATACAAACAGCAGCGCCGAGTACAGAGGTGGACGAGCCGCGCGCTCCTTTACTGGTCATGTGACTTGGAGCCATTGACATCTGTAATGGGGCGAAACATGAGGTTAAAGCAGGTTATTTGGGACACACCTACAATGTGACGGTGGGTGACGCTTGTGGCTGGAGGTGGCAGCCTGAGAGCATGTGCACTTTACACAACCACATCAACGCAGGGGCACAAGGATGTCTTTGAAGTCACTTTTACCTTTTTTAAGTCACTTATATGATTTGCATATATAAATGTATAATCCACCTTAGAAATGGCTGAAACGGACAACATTTTTAGACAGATGTGTGGGATTTTGTAATTACATTTGCTCACATTTTACACTCTAAAATGTGCTGGGTGTATTTTTTTAAAGTCTTGTCCCCTTGCAGGGTCGACCCTTCATTGGCGCCTCTTTACGCCTTGAAAGTGGGGCTTTATCTGGGCCGGGTTCATCCGGGCCGCAGAGCTGGTGGCAACTCAAACAGACATTGAGACGGGTTCCTTCGGGCTCTGGTCGCTCTCTGAGCAATGAATGTAAAAAAAGCCTTAAGGTAATCCGGCTAAGGGAGCTGGTTCCTGTTTATGTTTCACGTTACTCAATCTTGCATTCGCTAAGAGTGTACCCTATTTCCGGGATGTTCTGTTTCTGTTTTCTTCTTGTGTCTGTTTTTTCTGGTGCAGCTGTTCCTCTTGTATAGCGCACACTTTGGACTGAGTCGCCTCCAGGCGCTTATTACGGCCAAGGCTGAGAGCTCTGGAGCTGAGGCTGAAGGCAGTGCCAGGCTCTCACAGTGCCTGTCAGTGGGCCAGCAAGGTGTTCAGACTCCGTGGCCATCCAATCTTTGGCCTCTCTGCAGAATGCTGCAATTGTTACCATCAGGATTCAAGCAAGCCGGGCCGACGAAGGCTGTGATGCCAGAAACCGGTCCCCGGAAGCTTGTTTCCTTCCCAGTATAAGAATTGGCTTGGTAGTTTGGTTTGCCCTGTTCCCATCTTGCACTGGGACAGGAACAGACTAATTTGCATGTAGCCAGGTTCTGAGCTGGGATGGTGAAGTGAGCTAAAAAACGGTGATGGATTAAAACCATGATCTCTTGACTTGGTAAGAGTATTCTGCATCATTCAGAAACTCTGTCCACCACCACCCCCTTTTCCAAAATCGATTTTATCCACACTTAGTGTGGGAGGGTATACTCAGACGTGAGTCCCTTGCTCATTGCACCATCAGGATTCAAGCAAGCCGGGCCGACGAAGGCTGTGATGCCAGCAACCGGTCCCCGGAAGCTTGTTTCCTTCCCAGTATAAGAATTGGCTTGGTAGTTTGGTTTGCCCTGTTCCCATCTTGCACTGGGACAGGAACAGACTAATTTGCATGTAGCCAGGTTCTGAGCTGGGATGGTGAAGTGAGCTAAAAAACGGTGATGGATTAAAACCATGATCTCTTGACTTGGTAAGAGTATTCTGCATCATTCAGAAACTCTGTCCACCACCACCCCCTTTTCCAAAATCGATTTTATCCACACTTAGTGTGGGAGGGTATACTCAGACGTGAGTCCCTTGCTCATTGCACCATCAGGATTCAAGCAAGCCGGGCCGACGAAGGCTGTGATGCCAGCAACCGGTCCCCGGAAGCTTGTTTCCTTCCCAGTATAAGAATTGGCTTGGTAGTTTGGTTTGCCCTGTTCCCATCTTGCACTGGGACAGGAACAGACTAATTTGCATGTAGCCAGGTTCTGAGCTGGGATGGTGAAGTGAGCTAAAAAACGGTGATGGATTAAAACCATGATCTCTTGACTTGGTAAGAGTATTCTGCATCATTCAGAAACTCTGTCCACCACCACCCCCTTTTCCAAAATCGATTTTATCCACACTTAGTGTGGGAGGGTATACTCAGACGTGAGTCCCTTGCTCATTGCACCATCAGGATTCAAGCAAGCCGGGCCGACGAAGGCTGTGATGCCAGTAACCGGTCCCCGGAAGCTTGTTTCCTTCCCAGTATAAGAATTGGCTTGGTAGTTTGGTTTGCCCTGTTCCCATCTTGCACTGGGACTGGGACAGGAACAGACTAATTTGCATGTAGCCAGGTTCTGAGCTGGGATGGTGAAGTGAGCTAAAAAACGGTGATGGATTAAAACCATGATCTCTTGACTTGGTAAGAGTATTCTGCATCATTCAGAAACTCTGTCCACCACCACCCCCTTTTCCAAAATCGATTTTATCCACACTTAGTGTGGGAGGGTATACTCAGACGTGAGTCCCTTGCTCATTGCACCATCAGGATTCAAGCAAGCCGGGCCGACGAAGGCTGTGATGCCAGAAACCGGTCCCCGGAAGCTTGTTTCCTTCCCAGTATAAGAATTGGCTTGGTAGTTTGGTTTGCCCTGTTCCCATCTTGCACTGGGACAGGAACAGACTAATTTGCATGTAGCCAGGTTCTGAGCTGGGATGGTGAAGTGAGCTAAAAAACGGTGATGGATTAAAACCATGATCTCTTGATTTGGTAAGAGTATTCTGCATCATTCAGAAACTCTGTCCACCACCACCCCCTTTTCCAAAATCGATTTTATCCACACTTAGTGTGGGAGGGTATACTCAGACGTGAGTCCCTTGCTCATTGCACCATCAGGATTCAAGCAAGCCGGGCCGACGAAGGCTGTGATGCCAGAAACCGGCCCCCGGAAGCTTGTTTCCTTCCCAGTATAAGAATTGGCTTGGTAGTTTGGTTTGCCCTGTTCCCATCTTGCACTGGGACAGGAACAGACTAATTTGCATGTAGCCAGGTTCTGAGCTGGGATGGTGAAGTGAGCTAAAAAACGGTGATGGATTAAAACCATGATCTCTTGACTTGGTAAGAGTATTCTGCATCATTCAGAAACTCTGTCCACCACCACCCCCTTTTCCAAAATCGATTTTATCCACACTTAGTGTGGGAGGGTATACTCAGACGTGAGTCCCTTGCTCATTGCACCATCAGGATTCAAGCAAGCCGGGCCGACGAAGGCTGTGATGCCAGAAACCGGTCCCCGGAAGCTTGTTTCCTTCCCAGTATAAGAATTGGCTTGGTAGTTTGGTTTGCCCTGTTCCCATCTTGCACTGGGACAGGAACAGACTAATTTGCATGTAGCCAGGTTCTGAGCTGGGATGGTGAAGTGAGCTAAAAAACGGGGATGGATTAAAACCATGATCTCTTGATTTGGTAAGAGTATTCTGCATCATTCAGAAACTCTGTCCACCACCACCCCCTTTTCCAAAATCGATTTTATCCACACTTAGTGTGGGAGGGTATACTCAGACGTGAGTCCCTTGCTCATTGCACCATCAGGATTCAAGCAAGCTGGGCCGACGAAGGCTGTGATGCCAGAAACCGGCCCCCGGAAGCTTGTTTCCTTCCCAGTATAAGAATTGGCTTGGTAGTTTGGTTTGCCCTGTTCCCATCTTGCACTGGGACAGGAACAGACTAATTTGCATGTAGCCAGGTTCTGAGCTGGGATGGTGAAGTGAGCTAAAAAACGGTGATGGATTAAAACCATGATCTCTTGACTTGGTAAGAGTATTCTGCATCATTCAGAAACTCTGTCCACCACCACCCCCTTTTCCAAAATCGATTTTATCCACACTTAGTGTGGGAGGGTATACTCAGACGTGAGTCCCTTGCTCATTGCACCATCAGGATTCAAGCAAGCCGGGCCGACGAAGGCTGTGATGCCAGTAACCGGTCCCTGGAAGCTTGTTTCCTTCCCAGTATAAGAATTGGCTTGGTAGTTTGGTTTGCCCTGTTCCCATCTTGCACTGGGACAGGAACAGACTAATTTGCATGTAGCCAGGTTCTGAGCTGGGATGGTGAAGTGAGCTAAAAAACGGTGATGGATTAAAACCATGATCTCTTGACTTGGTAAGAGTATTCTGCATCATTCAGAAACTCTGTCCACCACCACCCCCTTTTCCAAAAGCAATTGTTATTTTGTCCAGATGTGTGTGAAGGAGGCGCACAGTTATCAAACTATTGACAAGAAGAAAGTAAAAAGAAATGCAGTCTTTACAGATGAGTGGGGGCGTTGTGTTTGTGGCGGTGAAGCAAACGAGGAAGAGCATTCAGAAGAGAGTGAAAAGAGGTTGCTGAAGAGGAAAGAGATGAAGTAAGATATACAGATGGAGGAGATGGGAAGAGAAGAAGGGTGCACATGTGTAACACAGAGTGAACATAACGAGGGTGACTGAGACACTGAACACCACAGCCCCGTCCCCAGGCGTCAGTAATCTTTCTTCATCTGACAATTGAAACATTGTCTATATTCATTATTTACAACAAAATCATCACAGTTATTCATTTATCAATGGCTGACAACCATTGACAAAGCCAATAGTCCCGGCTGGCTGTAGGTGTGCGTCAGTTGCTGGGTGATATATCTGGAGACATTCACAGAAAGTTCTGAGGGAGCCAAGATACCGCTCAGGTGGCACACTATGGGAATCACAGAAAGGTTGTTTACATGTTGAATCCAAGCCCTTCCTTACTTAGGCCAGCCCCCACCCCCTTTTAAAGATACCCCTCTTTTTGTGTCCCACTTCAGACCCTGTGCGGAGGTTTAATGGGGGACAGATAAGAAAGCCCCATGCTGGGCCATGGAGCAGATGAAGAGGAGGTGCCCATGGGATGGACGCGCCCTTGGGGGTCATCACTGGTCTACTGAATGCCAGACACTGAACGTAAAATGGAGCAGCCAGAAGGAGGGTCACAAGGTGACCCCACAAACACCTCTAGCCTCTCCTCCATTGGCCTCAGTCAGTATAAGGGCCGCAGAGTCCACCCTTTAAGACCCCCCCCCCCCTTCAACCGCCAACGTGTGCCCCGCAGTCACTTCTGGGACACAAATACAGCTGGTGTCACTCTCTGAGGATTTCAGATGGAACCCCTGGGTAGGGTGCCAACCATCCTGCATTCTGTAGCTATGCCCCCCCCCCCCCATGTGGGGGTCTGTCCTACATTTTAAGGCTTTCAGGACAAGCTAGACAAATGCCACCTGGAGAGTTTAAAACCTGAAGCTGCTGATGGGGGCACCGCAAGCTGCTTGGGGGAGGGAGGGATGTTTTATCCTCTTTGGGCTGTTAAGGGATGCCTGCGTGTGAGGGATGAGCTGCGGCCCCAGAGCGGTCCTGCACAGCCCACCTTCAGGACACATTCACCTTAGCGATGCCAGGAGGGACAGTGGACACCCCCTCCCCCCCTGGCGCCTGACTAGGAGTGAGCCCTCGAGGTTTATTTCTTCCATTCAGCCTGAGGGAAAGTGCTCACTTGTCGTCAGATTAGGGCACGCACAAGAGACTATGATGTGTCCAAGATCAAACATTTTGGTCAAGTACGAGAACCAAGACGGCAGGGCAGCTCTACCTGCTGGAAAGCACACACAATTACCACCATGTTTAATTTGGTAAATACATTTTAGTGAAAGGGCCTTTCTCCCCCTCCCCCACGTAACATTCACTTCATTTTGTTGTGTAACCAGACAGATTATTTATTGTGAATACTTTTTTAATGTGGACGTTCAGTTGTTCATAATGCTTTCTTGATCATATATATGGTAACACAAATGCTTCTAACACTTCTTTATTATAACTTTTCAGCATGCTGCACACTTCTATACAGCACAGAATAAACACATAGGCAAAGTCAATATCTCTAGCTAAACACTTATAAGGTCCCAAAAGCGAGACCTATTGGCTATGCCAATGCTTGTTCTAATATAAACTTGAGGATCCAGAACTGAATCTTATGAGCCAAAAACAGAAAGTCTCACCTTAGAATGTCACTGACATATGTCGAACGTCTTGTCCTGAGCGCAGAGCTTCAGCCACCAGACTCATGATCATGTGTCATGTGCCGGGGAGCAATAAACAAGGAGTCCTGCCTTGAAATGTCTTTGGCATAAACGAGAACTCTCATCAGGAACCAACAGGCCTCCATTTTTGGACTTGCGAGTTATAGTTTATATAACTAACCATAGCTGACTAATTTCAGGATTTTGTAGGTTTTATTTCATAAAAGCTGGGCTCAAAAGCAGAGAGGCTACAATTCAACCGCAGTGCGCATGCATATGGGACAGCAGAGTTTAAGCACACAGCAAGAATCCAGAATACAGAGATCCGTTAAAGACACACACACAAAGCAGCTGGAACCCCTCAAACAGACAAATGTAATCTTATTTATAGAATTTCTAAAGCGCAGCACCTGACTCAAAGCAAGCGGGCACCTGTACAATCAATTGAAAATAAAATACCTGGCAGAGCATAAAGTCACAGTACTGCGAACAAAGCTGGAGCTGTAGAAAAAAGATAAAGTCAAACAATTAAAAGGGTGCTGGAAAAACAGAAGCTGAACTGAGGCAGAAAAACGGAATACGTTTGGATGGACTTGCATGAATAGAAAACATTTTAAGGATTTATAGAACATTACTACACTGGGGGGTGGGAGTATAACATAGGGTACAGGTGATCTGTGAGTCTGAAAGTAATTTACAGAACAAGCATTAGCAAATCCAATAGGTTTGGAGATGGCTGCCGGTCTTCTGACAAATCTTGTTTTGTTTTGTCATGTTTTTTTCAAACTTTTGGTGTTTGGGTATATGCCAGGCCCTCATCAATCTACAAAAAGAATCATTTGCAACAGGTTGCATAGAAAACACATTACCATAGTACTCTCTGGCACTGAAGGAAACTACTTTTTGAGTGGATTTGTTCCTTGTGAAAGGGCGGCAATCCGTAACTCATTGTGAAGTCAGCCAGTCGCTAAAGTGGGCTGATACGTTACCCCTTCATGTATGCTGAAGTGAGTGAAAGAAAAATGTGAATGACACCAACCACAGACTATTGTATGAAGTCTGGCTGAAAACGTCTATAAGTATCTATGCTATGCAAATAATTTTAGTAAACTCTAAAGGTCTTGGCTAACACAGAATTATAAAAGTCAATCAGTATGGCATTGGATACAAGCCTCTTGCCTTTAAGAAAGAAACAAAAAAAGAAACAAAGAAGGAAAGAAGAAGAAAGAAAAAAGAAAAAAGAAAAGAGAGAAGGAAAGAAGGAATAAAAGAAAGAGAAGGGCATAAAGAAAGAAAGAAAGAGAAAAACGGAATGAGAAAGAAAGAAATAATGAAAAAGAAAGACAGAGAAAGGAAGACTGAGAGAAGAAAAGAGAGAAAGAAATAAAGAGAAGGAAAGTAAGAAGGAGAAGGAAAAAGAAAGAAAGAAAGAAAGAAAGAAAGAAAGAAAGAAAGAAACAGAGAAGGAAAGAATGAATGAGAGAAGGAACGAGAAAAAGGAAAGAAAGAGAAGAAAAGAGAGAAGAAATGAGAGAAGGAAAGAAAGAAACAGAATGACAGAAGGAAAAAGAAGGAAAGCAAGAAAGATAAGAAAGGCAAGAAAGAAAGCAAGAAGGAAAGAAAGAGAGCAAAGATAAGTAGAGAAGGAAGGAAGAAACATGGAGTAAAGGAAGTAAAACGAAAGAAAGAGAAAGAAAGAAAGAAGGATATAGATAAGGAAAGAGAAAGAAGGCAATAATGAAGGAAAGAAAGAAACAAAGATAGAAAGAAAGAAAGAAAGGAAGAAGAAAGAAGGAAGGAAGGAATCAAATTAGGAAAGAAATAAGGAAGGAAAGAAAGAAAGAAAAAATAAAAAGAGGATAACTTAATACAGAAATGTTTCAAATGGACACAAACTAATATGGTATGCTGTGAAATTACAGTAGTCAGGAAAGCAAAACACTCCAAAAGGAATTTACAACAGCATTGGCAGGTGATGAGATCTGATAAAGATGGCATGGGCATCGGAAACATCCTGCTATCAGAAGCTCTAAATACCAATGTAACACTAAAGTAACTATAAAGTAAAACCAAAACCACAGGCAGTGAAGTGAACTAGCTTCTTTGTGGATGTGAACCCTGTGAGAGAGAAAAAATGCAGTTGCTCAAAGCGAAGTTAATCAGTAACTTTGGTAGACTGAACCGCTGCCCCATGCTATATGCTGTAGTGGGCAGAAGCAAAATGTGAATGACAGAACAATAGACTAATGGATAAAGAGAGGTGGATGAAAGCCCCTATATGTAAGTACATTTTATATACATATACATATATATATATATGCTATTGTCTATTGATTAGTCTAGGGGCCCGATTCACAAAGGTAAACTTACTTTTGTGTAAGTTTACTACTTTTCTGTATCTACAAAGGTAAACTTAGACCAAAAGTATAACTTTACTACTTTTTGGTATTCACAAAGGTAAACTTAGACCAAAAGTCTATCTCTACTAGTAGTAACTTTCCTTTCTGAATACCGAAAAGTAGTAAAGTTAGACTTTTGGTGTAAAGTTTACTTTTGTGAATACTGAAAAGTAGTAAACTTACATAAAAGTGTAAGTTTACCTTTGTGAATCGGGCCTAATGTCTTAAGGGATCCTTGGCCCAGACGAATGCCCCTGACTAATACAGGTGACTTAGGATAGGACAGAAACATGTTGGATATAAGATAATGTGCTCTCATTCCATCGCATAGTTGGTTTTAGATGCACCAATAAACACCACTAATAAAGGTGAAAACCTGGTAACCGCTAGGCACTTTTTACTTTATTTGGATCGCCCTGTTTGGTCCAGAAAAACTATCTTATTTAAGAGCTCTCTTCATTGGGATTGCTATGAGGTTGAGTCCACCATGGTGGTATTGCCATGCCAGGGTGGGGAGTGTTTACCTACGATGAAGCATGCCATATTATGCGAGTGAGGCTCCCTCTTACAATAAGATTGATCTTTCTTATCCTCTTGGGCTTACCCCTATCCATGCCAGAATCTTGCTAATTTTGGTTTCAGTGAATTGTACCATAACACTGATAAACATAGCATTGCAGAAGCCACCGTACCTTTATGTGTTTTGTGCCACTCTACCCAACAAAATCCCAAAATCCAGATTAACCCTGTTGAATGGCATCCTAAATGCCATGATGCTCATCAAAGACATGAGAAAATTGACACCTTAACTCTAGCTTTGAAAGACCTTTACTGGGCCCCATCCAGACCTGCTTTAGCTTTAAGACAAGCTTAAATTCTTACAAACCCTTCAAGAATATCAGCCCTACACACCTCACTGAAAAACTAGCACTGCAGGCAGACAATATCACAGCAGATGACAAAAAGCACCACAATAGAGACAAGGAAATGCTACAATGAAAAGCACAGATGGCAAAAGTTGTCTGTCTACACACCCACCTGTTGATTCAGAACTTCACCTACCCACTTGCATTTCAGAAAGAAACCGGATATACATTTCACCCCCAAGCATTACCAGGTCTACTGTATGGACCCCCTTCTATACTATTGTAAACATTCATAATATGTACTTATAGTCTCCCACCCTTTAGTTCAGAATTCAAAAGATCCCCACTGATATATAAATGCTACTAAATGCCTACAAATCATTTAACCAGTGTTCCTAAAATCAGGAGACCTTGAGTGCCAGCTCTACCTTCTCATCAAAACCCATCTTTCACGATGATTGCTTAGGTGCCAACCTTGCGCGACACAACACCGGTGAAAACACGGAATGAAACTGCCAGGCTCTGTGTCTCTGTCACAGGTAAACAGCAGTGATACGGTCACCGCATGGAGCCTTTGTATCAATCCCACTCTTTTAAGAATGATGCCACTGCTTACTTCAAGTTCATGTCTCTCACCTCGTACCAAATTCCCCACTGCAACTGTTCAGTGTAAGTATCATTGAGACCAAATCCTCAAAGCCCCACCCCGGCAGCCAGTGGAGCTGGTAAGGTCTCCTAGAGAACTTCAAGGAGCAACTTTTTAAAACTTGTATGTATTTGTAAAATATTATTTATTCACATTTGGAGGCCTGGAAAATGTAGTTGAACTATTTCACCCTTTCAGAAGGGCAGCGGCTTGATATATACTTCAGATTACCATTTCAAATATGTTACAAAATGGATATATACATTCCTTTCCAATTCTATTAACTGTTCGCTACCTTCGTCTCTGCAGATGTTGGAACATGATGAGCCAGCCATGGAATACTCAAAATTCTTCAAACTGGACTGATTTTAAGAAAGTGGCTACACTTTCAAATTATCATAATAACTTCTCCAAACCTACAAAAATACTTCACAATGAAACTCAAAGTCTAAAGCCTCAAGTCTAGGTAGAGCAGTTATCCTTCAGTTAGTCATTTGGCGCCCGGCATGACCAATTTTATGAATGCCCGGATGTGGAGTTCTACTTTTGAGTGGAATCCTGACTGTCCTTAGAGAAATGGGGAATTACCACGTGCGCCAGTATTACTGCATCCGATTTCCCACATAATTTTCCTTTGACAGCTTCACCATATTTTGGTTAGTGAAATATCTGGGAGAGGATCACCGGAAGTGTGGTTTGCCTGAGAGAGCTGCGGGTAAGATAACTTTTAGATAACGTTTGTGACAAGACAAATCAGGATTACTTCTTGTTGGAGCTGGTATTTTCTGGTTGTCTGAGGCTGTGCTCTAGCCAGGCAGGACCTACCACTCCTGTCAGGGTGAGGTGATTACACCCACTGTATGACCTGCGCTCACCCTGGGTGCGCTTGGCACTGTGCAGTCAGGTTTAGGACAGAGGCAATATGTAAAGCATTGGCACAGCACTCTCACACAATAAATACACTGAGCGTCACAAGAGGGGCTTCATACGTGGTGTATGTAAATAAAGATTGCATTCAACACACATTAATTAATGCAATGTGAACATCATTTCTGGGCATAAATCACACTTGGAAATATTTCTAGCTAATTAATGCAGACAGTAAAGTCTTCTCTAAAATATTAGCCTCAAGAATATCAGTGATAATTGCTACTATAGTTTCTAGGTGGCAACACGGGTTTATACCAGGACGGGACACTACTGACCTTTTCCCAATATTATTGCCCTCATAGATTGGGCTCAGGGGACCAAAACATCTATGGCAATCACCCTGTTGGATGCTGAAAAAGCATTCGACAGGGTGGCTTGGTCTTATCTTTGGGATATGCTGTCATTGAAGGGTTTTGGACCCATTATGATTTCAGCTTTGAAAGCCCTTTATAAATCCCCTCTGTCTTCTGTTAAAATTGGGACAAAATCATCTGCCCTGTTTCCCATCAATCGGGGGACTAGACAGGGCTGTCCAGTTTCACCATTACTATTCGCTATTTATATTGATCTCTTTCTTAAAGAATTGAATCAAACAGAGGATATTTCTCCAGTTTTTGTCGCGGGAGTTAAATATAGAGCCCTAGCCTATGCTGATGACGTGGTAGTGATCACAACAGATATTGTCAAAGCTATTCCTAAGGTGGAAGCGCTGGCAATCAAGTTTGGTTTATTTTCCGGGTACAAACTTAATATAGCTAAAACGCAAATTCTCTTAGTGGACCAGACCTCTCCGACTCATCCTCCGGCTCACTTTAATATAGTCACTGTGGCAACTTATCTGGGTATTCAGATTACTAGCCCAGTTTCTGCTATTCCGGAACTCAATTATAAACCAATTCTAAAAAAGGCTAATTCCACGCTGGAGCACATTAGTCATTTACATTTGTCTTTATATGGGAGGAACAACTTGCTGAAAATGTTAATTCTCCCCAAATTTTTATATTTATTTCGCTCTATCCCTTTGGAATTTCCTCTTATTTTTTTTAAAGAACTTGAAAGAATGGCGACCAGATTCTTGTGGGGCTATAAACGTCAACGCAGAGCTTATAGGAAGATGATTCTTCCCAAGGATAGGGGTGGGGGGTGGAGTACACCATACTTCTTACTTTATTATGTAGCAACCGTTTTACAGTTTATTTCTCCTTTGATAATTGGTGCGAATGCACAAATACAAGAATCTCATGCTCCCTCAATTTATGAATTCGCGCTGGGAGTTGAGGCGCGTGGATGTTTGTTATCTATTATAGAACCTAGTTACTACAAAAAACCAAAATTTAAGATATTGAAAGCCGCTTTCTTTGTTTGGAGGTTAATCCGTCGCCACGTAGGGTTTCACAATATTAATAGATATACCCCTTTGACGTCAACACATATTTTTCCTCCTATCTTTAGAGATCACACAATGACGAGATGGGGTAATAGTGGCATTCATTCGTTAGGTGACTTATGGTACAATAATCATATTATAACATTTGTGGAACTTCAATCTAAGTTTAATCTCACAAATGTGGATTATTTTAAGTACCTCCAGATCCACAGTTTTCTTAAGAATATGACTTCTTTGGATCGCTCTGGATGTGCTGAAATTCCTATTATCGATGCTTTATAGACTAAAAAAAGGATAGGTGTATACTATAATTTTTTATTATCTTCTTGCTCTGATGATATGTTGGGTGTCCAACAGCGATGGGTGGAGAAGATGAACTGCGATACTAATTTGATTCAGACATCCATTTTGTTGGCTAATTCTGTATTATTGACGGGTAGAATGCGTGCTCAGCACTTCATGGCCTTATTCGATCTATATAATACGCCCGCAAAAATCTCCAAATGGGGATCAACAACTGGCGCTGCATGTGGCAGATGCGGGTTATTTGCTGCTGACGCAGTTCACATGTTTTTTAGCTGTCCACTTTTAACATCTTTGTTACGTGAAATTCAATCCTTTCTTACTGTAGTACTTGGATCTGTAATAATAATAACACCAGAATTAGTACTGTTAGGAGTCTCTTCTGAGATTTTGAATGAGTATAACAGAAACCTGGTATTTATTTTCATGGCAATTTTACGAGGATGTATTACTCAAGAGTGGATTAGCCGTGAACCACCATCTTTTTGTACGTGGCGTGCACGGTTACTAGCAATATATAATCTGGAATATGCTATCTATAGAACAAAAGGCTCTAAAAAAAAGACTATGGGAATGAAAATTTGGGCGCCAATCTCGCAATGGATTGAGGGCAAAGTAGTATAATTTTTTTTTGGCCACTCTTATCTTTCTTATAAGATATGTCTCTATCTAGTCTGCCGTTTCTTTTATGTATGGGCTAAGATTGGCTGCTAAATTATAAACTGTATGTATTATCATTTTTATTACTTTGCTCGCTTATACTTGTTTTTCTGCCTTATATGTTTTCTTTTGCTTGTACTGTAACCGGCTTGCAATAAAACATTAAAACATTTTTAAAAAAAGGAAATATTTCTAGCAATACTAGGCCCAACAGGGTTAAAATGACATCCGTAAAATGCACACTTGGGAAAAATTCTATTTTACCCGAGCACTCTTATGCTGTGCGATACATTGTCAGAATTGGGCCTACCCTGGCAAATAACACAATACAAATTCACACATTTCTAGGGTGCATCCCAGGTCACAATAATATCAGGAATGAGTACACACAGGAATTTATAATTGGTTAAATCAGTAGGCTTGTGCTATGGGGGGCAGTAATGCAGAAAAGGTAATGCAAGTTGTGTAGTGCATTGTTAAACAAATATACAGATCTATATACAGGTGTGCATGAATTGGGCACTTCCGCTGTCCATCACTGATTCAAGGGTTTGAATAGGTGTTCCACTCCACCAATGGCATTAAAGGGCGGGTAATCACTCAGCATACCCAAGCATATTCCGAAAGGATACAGGATTGCTACGTTTCTCTCTGAAGCTGCACTCATATATTTAATTTATTTATTCACATTTGCAAGGTGTAAAAATAAGTTTCACTGACCCTGCTGACTTTAGCAGAAAATGTCTGTATTATGTATTTTACCTCTTTCTTTAGACTTTCTGACTCAAGCAGACCTCTTTACTGGGAGAATCAATGTAAAAGCCTTGCCCACCCCTCTCTAACATATTCATTTTGGGTACTCGTAGTACTACCATGTGCTGACTTCAGAGCCTCTCCAAATACTCCATGCCCATGAGCATTAGAACACCTAGGCTTTTGGGTCAGTATGCATGTGATTAGCAAGCACACTAGTGTAATTTTGAATTCTTGAACATTCCTGTGCTCATTTGCTTACTTGACCCATCTTGAGAGTGGTGTTAATGTTGATAAGTGTAGGAACTTATATTACTGCACATATCAGGATAATTGGAATTATAATCATCACTGCATGGTCAAATTGCAGCAGGCCAAACCCGCCAAAGATCACTGGGGAAAATGCCATGCAGAACATGGTGGAGTAAGAACAGAATTCAACATGTTATGCCCCATATTTGCCTGGATACCCTATTGGGTGATCAATCGCTCTCTACAACTCCAGCTAAAATAAGATAAAATAACATAATCTGAGTGGGAATTCGGAATAGGAGAAATGTCTCCTATTCCGAATTCCCACTCAGATTATGTTATTTTATCTTATTTTAGCTGGAGTTGTAGAGAGCGATTGATCACCCAATAGGGTATCCAGGCAAATATGGGGCATAACATGTTGAATTCTGTTCTTACTCCACCATGTTCTGCATGGCATTTTCCCCAGTGATCTTTGGCGGGTTTGGCCTGCTGCAATTTGACCATGCAGTGATGATTATAATTCCAATTATCCTGATATGTGCAGTAATATAAGTTCCTACACTTATCAACATTAACACCACTCTCAAGATGGGTCAAGTAAGCAAATGAGCACAGGAATGTTCAAGAATTCAAAATTACACTAGTGTGCTTGCTAATCACATGCATACTGACCCAAAAGCCTAGGTGTTCTAATGCTCATGGACATGGAGTATTTGGAGAGGCTCTGAAGTCAGCACATGGTAGTACTACGAGTACCCAAAATGAATATGTTAGAGCGGGGTGGGCAAGGCTTTTACATTGATTCTCCCAGTAAAGAGGTCTGCTTGAGTCAGAAAGTCTAAAGAAAGACTTTATACCGGATCCTGCAGTATTTACCTGGTAGGTAAATACTGCAGGATCCGGATATAAATGAGGATCCAAGAAGTCAACACCACACTCAAAGAGTTTGTTAAGTGCTTTATCCATAACACTCCACCCATCTCCTCTCTTTCCATCCAAACTTTCTTCCTTAGAATCTCAGCAAGCACAACAAGATGATGAATGGAGTGCTGAAACCTTTCAGCCACTCACCCCCAGTGAAGAGTTCTGGGTTTATTCTATCCTTCTTTTGCTCACTGTGACATCCCAGTTTGGACCCAGGATATGCAAATCAGTCTCGACCCTGCTCCTCATGGGAACAGTCCAGTCCAAACTCCCAAGCTAGGTCAGAGGTGACGTGCCTGCACCACAGCATAAGAAGTGAAGGTAGGGAAGAGGCCCCTGTGTATATGATCCAGGTTTGCTTAAAGTTACTGGGTGCATGATCCTTCCATAGCACCCTCCACACATTATACTATTTCCCATTTTCCCCCTGAAATGAGAAGCTCCTCAGCCAGATGACTGAAGTAGACTACCAGCCCTCCTCTAAAAATCAACAATGTTTGAAACTTCTAGACTTCAGCGGTCTGTATTAGGTGACCATTGGGTTTATGTGAAAGCTCAATAACTACAAAGCCGGACTGGCCATACCTTGCATTGGGCATTTCCCCTGTAGGCTGGAAGGGTGGAGGGCCGCTTTTGTTAGTGAGGGCCGCTTTTGTAGCAGTGCAGCAGTTTTAAAAGCACTGCAGAGATCCTTGTATATCTAACAGTTTTCACACAACAATAAAAGTGCCAAGAGTACTCTAGTGATTAATGTACTTGCTGATCGGAGTTTTGTCTAGTGACCGCTTTGACTCATCTAAGGTAGCATAGAGGGTTAATATGCTTGCCGCAAAGAGTGAGTACTATGGAGATCACAGAACAGTATTATTAGACCTGGCATCCGCGGCGTGGTTTCTCCTGACTTTTCGCCTTTTGACCTCCTGTAATCCTGACTTCATTTTTGCTGACTTTAGGATTCTGGGCACTTTACCACAGTGCTAAAGTGGAGGTAGATGGCCTACGGGGGGAGCTGTCGGGGAAGACCGTAGTTTGGCGACACTCCCTCCCCTCTCGCCGCAGGAGTTTGAGGTACTATGTCAAAAAATCAAATCAGGCTCCCCGGCCGATCCAGTAACCCCTGCCTATTTTCACCAGCTCTATTCTTCCATATCAGCCGTGGGCCTGGATCTGGCTAATCTGTCGCTGAGGTCGGCACTGGTCCCCTGGGCTTGGAAACATGCAAAGGTCATCCCCTTGTTAAAAAAACCTTCTTTGGATACTGCCAATCCGGCCAACTATCGACCCATCTCCCAATTGCCTTTTTTGGCTAAAGTTGTGGAGGCTCATGTGAATACCACTCTGGCCAATTTTGTTGAGCTACATGCTATATTTGATTCTACTCAACACATCTTCCGGCCCAGACACAGCACTGAATCCGCCCTCCTGGCTGTGTCAGAAATCATCAAGAGCAGCCTGGATATTGGGGACTCAGCGGCCTTGGTCCTTTTGGACTTATTATTCAACCTATACGTCAGCCCTGGCGAAAGAGAGGGGGCTGTTGTTGGTGTCGTACGTGGACGACACCCAATTAGTGATATCCTTTTCCAGGAAATGTACCTCCAGCTTAGACAATTTTAAGGACGATCTGTTAGCTATATCTGATTGGATGGCAATTAATTGCCTCCAGCTTAATTCTGGCAAATCAGAGATCCATCTATTTGGAAAGGATAGGGAGCTGTGGTCAGACCTATACTGGCCGGATCGATTAAAACCCACCCCACTTCCGAAGGAAACTGTAAAAAATCTTGGGGTATGGTTCGATGAGGGACTAACCTTTGAGAAGCAAAACAAAATGGTTGCGGGGTCTGTTTTGGACTCCTGCGGGGTCTAAAGCCTCTGCTTGGGTTTTTTCCTCCTTCAGTGCGTCAGACTATTGTCCAGGCATCTGTTCTCTCAAGACTGGACTATGGCAACTGCCTTTATTTGGGAGCTACCAGAGCCAGCGTTAAGAGCCTCCAGAGGGTCTAGAACGCTGCAGCACGGATTTTGGTCTCACTACCCAAACATTGTTCAGTTGCACAGGTTCTCCCCAAACTTCACTGGTTGCCAGTGGACAAACGAATACAATTTAAAGCACTGTGTATTTTACACAAGATTCTGTCTAAACAGGCCCCGCCTGGCCTTCTCCAGTTGTTGGAGGCTTATACACCCAAGCGCCCCTTGCGTTCCGCTAACCTAGCCATGGTCTGCACCCCGCGTGTGTGGAGGGCCAGGGCAGGGGGGCGCTCGTTCCGCTGGCTGGCGGCAAAAGTATGGAACTCTCTCCCAACTTCTATCAGAACGATTTCTAACCATCTGCCGTTTCGTAAGGCTTTGAAGACTTGGCTTTTCCCTACCTCTACTTTTTAACTGTGTCAACTTGCTTTGGTCTCTGTCTCTGGTCCTAGTATTGTGCTGGGACGCCCCGTTGCTGGGGCAGCCATGCGCATTATAAATCTGCAATAAATAAGTAAATAAATAAACCGCTTTGACTCATCTAAGGTAGCATAGAGGGTTAATATGCTTGCCGCAAAGAGTGAGTACTATGGAGATCACAGAACAGTATTATTAGACCTGGCATCCGCGGCGTGGTTTCTCCTGACTTTTCGCCTTTTGACCTCCTGTAATCCTGACTTCATTTTTGCTGACTTTAGGATTCTGGGCACTTTACCACAGTGCTAAAGTGCATCTGCTCTGTACTACAAAATGGTAATATTGGCACAAGTGACGTATCTAATTGACTTATAAGTCACTAGTAAAATGCACTATATGTGCCCTGAGCCAGTAAATTAAATGCTACTAGTGGGCCTGCAGCACTGATTGTGCCACCTACTTCAGTAGCCCTTCAAACATGACTCAGGCCTTTCACTGCAGAGCCCGTGAATGCAGTTTTAAACTGCCATTTCGACCTGGCAAGTTAGCCTACTTTCCTGGACCAAACCTTCCCTTTTATTACGTATATTTCAGCCCAAAGGTAGACCCTAGTCAGCCTTCCGTGCTGGGTGCAGTGTATTTAAAAGGTAAACCGTGGCAATGATACTGTTGTTATGAAAATCAATAAAAATGATTGCTATAAAAAAAGGTAAACCGTGTACTTTTGAGTTTTACTTGTCCTGGTGGTGAAAAAATGCTAAATTTGTTTTTCACTACTGCATGACCTATCGCTCCTATACGTTAACATTGGGATTGCCTCAAAACATATTTTAAGTTTAATTTCTAATTGAGAAAACTTATAGGGAAGTCGAATTTTAAATTGTAAGTCTGAAAATGCCACTTTTAGAAAGTTGGCATTTTGTTACTTTAACCATTCTGTGCCTCTGCCTGTCTCTAGGATGGGTGTCAGCTAGGCTTTGTGCATTCCTTCTAGACAGTCACACAAAGCGAGCTGGGCAATGACATTTGCATCCTGGTGGCCCATCACCAGGATGATGGGCCTTCCTGAGGTAGATTGGGAGGGAGCAGCTGATACTTGCATCTGAATAGGGCTGTGCCTGTCCCCACACAAATAGCAATATACCCCCCGTAGTGGGTCTGAAGCCAGAGCAGGAAAGGCAGGGACCTTGTGATCTTCAATGGCCACTTTGAAGTCTCCCCCATTTCCAAGGCACATTTGGGTAAATGTCTTGGACCCCGGACACCACCAAGTCAGAACTGTGCTGCAACCAAGGACATTCTGCCTAGAAGATGAGCTGCTCTGCTAAAAAAAAAAACACAATGTGCAAGAGACTAAGGCACAAAACGGCAAAACACGGTTAAATTAAAAACAGAAAGACGAAACAGGGCACAGATAGACAAAGCAGAGCAAGCAGACAGAAGGCTCGCTGGGCGGACCAGCAGAAGAGCTAGGATCCCCCACGGGACCACCAGAGATGAGGCGCAGACAGGAGCCTGCGGGTGGAGGAGGGCTTCAAACACCTTACCTGGAGGCAGGGAGGTGCAGGGTGCAGAGGCGCAGCGACAGAGCAGTTTCCCTGACCGGGAGGTCAGAAGTCAATCCTAACCACTGTGTTGCATTCTGAATCCTGCGTTTGAGCTTCCCCAGACCAAGCGATCTTAAAAAATACCTACCAGTATGGATGACATGTGAATCCTACACCTTGCAGTCCCCTTTGTCTTATGTAACATTTTCGATACACTGATTTACACACGAATGATTCATTGTCTCTGTGTTTGTGTGTCATGTAAAATGCTCCAACCCACTACACAGGTATGAGAGACTACATTAAACAAATGAAATACATGTGACAGAGGGGTATGGAGATGAGAGGCACTGTTGGAGGGTGTTAGTGAGGGAATAATTGAAGAGACCCAATAAAGATTGTCGTATCCTCATGCACTGTAAGGATCCTTTGCTATGCTTTAAAAACGAATACAATTGAATATTGAATATATAATGACAAATGTGTTGTGGAATGCACCATTTTGTCATTTTTCCAAACTTTTCTTTGGGGTTAGTACCCCAAACTGCCCTTATAGTGGTAGCACTCACTCGCTACGCTCGCTCGCTATGCATCTTATGGGGGCTGGTCTGTCAAACTTTGCCAGGGCTGCTTTGGGTTCCCAGTCCTGCCCTGATAACTACTCCCATTACACAATGTGATTTAGTGAAGTAGCAGCATGCAATGCAAATGACATATATTTTGCTGTTCATATAAGCTACTGGAATATAATTTTGAAGTGTGTCTCAGTGCGATACAGCTTTAGAAAAGAAACCTGAGGGGCCTATAGCAAAAGAAAACAATAGAGTTCTTTCCTAGTGTGTAAACTCCCTTTTAAGAGGAAAGAAAGAGCGAACATAAAAAGAAGCCCAAAAAATATTACTCTGATGAGCATCACACAGAGTAATGTCTCGTGAACACGGTATGGGTAGACACAGACGGTTCCGAGCTTTCATTTCCCTGTGCCTGCTCATTAGTTTGCCTGGGGATGGCAGCATGGCGTGCATCATGAGTGAAAGGCTCCATATCTTGCAGATACTGTCTTTTTTGAACCTTTGTTCCAAGGGCCTAAATGGAGTCATACCTGAGAAGGCAGGCCTGCTTACATTGTAAGTGTGTAGTTGGGTTCCATGGAGTTTGTGCTTTTTATAGCCCTGACATCCATGCAGAAAAGAAAGACTGACTCTGTGGAGATGGGATTTTCAGATCCAGTTCAGCAGAGAGGCATTTTTTTATGCAACACCAACTGAGTAAAGAAAAGTCCCAAAAACTGGCACAATTTCTCACGTATAATGTTGCATGTTCAAAGCTGGCCAGCTCTGATTCTAATTGGCGTGTAATCAAGGTCACTTCTTTCCAATCAAAAACAAGAATGCTTAAGGAGAATACCGCCCAACAATGGTCAACAGTCGTCAATGGCCAGTTATCATGAACACAGTTCTCAACTCTATGAAGTTCGTGCCAACGGGGTCCAGCATTCCTTGGCTGGGACTACAAATGTCTCGCTGAGACTGACCCTGTATTTCTGACATAAAAGAGAGCAGATATAGCTCAAACAGGGGATACTGAAGCCCTGTAGATAATTGCTGCTCCCACAACACCATCATGGCTGCAGTAGGCTAAGCCTTTTTCTGGCAACCAGGCCGAGAAGGGACTGGAACAGGACTCAAGCCATCTACCATAATTACTGAATAATTAATTCCACATTGTCTAGTTTGCATGAGGAAGTCGGTGGAGCATGTAGGCTGCATCCTTCAGAGGAATTTACTCGCTGTCATGACTGGGGGCAGTCAGGCTTCTAACTGGGTCAACTCTCCCTGCCTTCAACAGCCGCAGTTTTTGTGTTGTAATTAAACATTAATTGAAAAATGCTGCTTCATTTCCATCTCCCTTCTGTCGGGTCTGCTCTCATCAGAGGCTTTGCAACCTCGGAGTCTGAGCTTAAAAAAGAATATCTTCTGCAATCTGTGACATGGCATTTTTAGCCTATGAATTACAATGAAATACACAAAGGCTGGCACCCTTACAATAACAAGGCACGCGTGCTCCGTTCACAGAACACCGATCTCACGCTGATATTGTCCAATAGTGATGTAGGTGTATGGACACCTACATGTAGGTGTCCATAGGTCTTCTGTACTAATATACCCAGTCATGCACCTAAGGTGAAAAAAGAAGCATCGGGGAAGGCATTTCATATTTGCTTCTCAATGGTAAAGTAAGTCTACCAGGGCCTTCAGATGTGGAGCATAATTAGATTGCCTTTGTCTGTATCTCGATCTTGGAACAGACATGGACTGCCTTTGCTTATTCGCAGTCATTTCGCACTGCCTCAGAGCCAAATGGACGTCTTCCATTTGACACCTTACAAGGCTAAGAGAGTGTAAGCCTCGGTGCCAAACACAGCTGCCACGTGCAAAGGAGGCAGAGATGGACAATGGCTGAAGGTGACCAGGGGCTTCCTTTAATTCAGAAGGGAAGACACTCTACGTTTCATGGGGAAGAGGTTGCTTGCCTCTGATACTTGTCACCACCGCAACTCACTGATAAGAAAGCTTTGCTGGATTTCTTTTTGGACACAGTATTTCCTGGTTTAGGAATACTCCATTAATAAGACCGTCTTCCTATAGTTCAAGCTTGCTTGTACCTGTAAATTACAATTGCGGCAACATTCCGAAAATGAAAACATTTTCTTTAGTCTCAGTGGCACACATCCACTGTAAAGTGGTACTCATGTACCCAGGGCCTGTACATTATCTACTACTAGAGGGCCCGTTGCAGAAGATTGTGCCACCCACTTACGAAGCCCTACAAAACATGTCTGAGGCCTGCCATTGCAGCCTCTATGTGCAGTTTTAAACTGCTACTTCGACCTGGCAAAATAAACCTTTTGCTAGGCCTAAACCTTTCTTTTTAATGCCTATGTCACCTCTAGGATAGACCCTAAACAGCCAATGCAGAGTGAAGTGTATTTTAGAAGTTGAATATATACTTTTAACTTTTACATGCCTTGGTTCATTTTTGCTATATTTAAAAAGGTCGAGATAACAAATAAAATATCCATTTAGCCATATTTTCGCTCCTTCATGCTCTTAGGTTTTTGCAATATTTCTCTGTGCCTGTCTTAATTAGATATGGCTTTTGAACTACCCTGCTAGAATATGTTAATTGCTCTGCTGGCAGATCAAAGTCTCTCCTGGACAATAAGCCCATTTCCTGCTCCTGGTAAAGGAAGGAGTTGGGGGGAAAATCTGCATTGGTTTATTAGCTAACAATGACTGACAGGCCTGGGCATAGCCCTCTCATAGGGACAAAGGAATGACAGGTAAAACTCTGGCACCAGTTACACCAGGAGCTCCCTTTGAAGTATTGGAGGGAAAGAAACAGTTGTGCAGTGTTATTTGGGGCAGAGAGAAAGTACAAAGAGGTAATTTGTAGGCAACAGCTTGATTCTGACACTGAAAACATTCAAGATGTTGTGCGGGCGTGGGACAGTCTGTGGACTTCTCCTCGCAAGTGTCTGTCAGGGGTTGTGGCATAATGTGGCATCTTTGTACTTTGCAGAGAGGCACCCACCTTCAAGAACTCTCCACTTTCATTTGTAAACCGCTGCACAAGGACAGAAACTTCAGAGAAGAGAAAAGGAGGAACCACCATGTGGATTCCCAGAAAGGATTCCAGACTTATTGAGACTCTGTTGAACCCTCTCTCCAAGCCAGTGGTATTGGCTTCCCAACTCCCTGTCTGGGCCAATAGGGGGGTTTCTCCAGACCCTGAAAAGAGGCTTCCCTTTGCCTTATGTGCACCAGTTTTGCCAGATGGAGCCCTTGGAATGAGTAGCCCAGCCAGGAGGTCATGGGATTGGGGGAGTTCTGGCGAAGGGACAGCGTGCTGTGAGGCCCACAGGATGCTACCTTTGCGAGTTCATAGTACAGGCAACTAGAAATTGGATGCAGGAGAGCAGGTCTCCTGTCTCCAAGCTCTTCTTCAACAGAAAAATAGTCAAACGGCAGGAGAATCTAATGAAGAACACCAGGTGACTCCAGTGAGCCACCAGTAGACCAGAGCAGAAAATCCTGTTCGAAATGGCCCGAAAGCACTTGAGAAAACGGTATCAGTCTGGTGCACTCATGCCTTTCTTCATATTGTCTTTATTACTTTTTAACATAGTATAAAATACCAATGAAGTTCTATGCTTAACATATACATCGTTTGAATGCTCAGCCAACAAATCGCCCAACTCCCCCACCTCTCTACTGCTCTCAGTTTTCGCCCTTATACATTGGCTGCACCATACCATTAATAGGGCCTATTGTTACTGAGGCCAGCCTTGGTCACCCAGTGCATACGTTCGCAGTTCCCCCAGCAGAGAATGTCTACAGTCATGAGCAGTCCAAGCCATCATGGGTCAAGCACACCCTTCTCCCCCCTTTATTCCGAACAGGTCAGGGGGTCCCTCAGAGAGTCCTAAGATGGCTGCCCACGCTCGTAAATCACCTTCGACCCTGTTGTCGTGTCCGGTCTGCTTCATGTGAGCCTCTTCTCCCACCGTCCACTATGATATGTTTCTGAGCTGCTCACCCACCCCGGGAGGGTCGTGTGGGAACCATCTAATGGCAAAGTACCGTTTACCCAAAACCAGCCTTAAGAACAGAAAGTTCCTGCTCAGTTTCTGTCCCTTCGGGAGCAACCCCTACAATACCTATTTGATGTCAAGCTGGAGCTTCCACGCAGTGGCTCCGTTAAGCCTGTCCACTATCTCCTGCCAGTACGGACAGAGGGATCTACATGTCCAGGTTACGTGTATGAAATCTGCCCCCTCTCACCGCAATGCGTACAACTCACCTCTCATGTAAGATATATAACATGCAAAGTCTTAGGGGTAAGGTATACTTGGTGAGTATATTTACACTGTATCAGCTTGAGCTTGAGCTGTACATTGTAAGAAACCAGCCTCGCTCCTCCATGAATTTTTTCCCACTCCAGTCCGTGATTATCATTCCGCAGCACCCTATAGAGGTGTGATATCAGCCTTTTCCCTGTGCCAATGCCAAAATTGCTCCCAGGGTCTGTGACATAGCAGCTCTTCTGGAAAGCACAGCCATAGCTCTTGTGCCATAAGCGAGAGTTTAGTATATTGGAGGTATTGTCCCTGGCCCAGGTCTCCATAGCCTCCAGTCTTGTGATGAATCGTTTGTCTTTTCTGTCTACTGGTCCCCCAGTCTGTTGCAGCCACCTCTCTTCCATTGCTCTACTGCCATGGTAGCTGCCATTTTAACAAACGGTTGGAGTTCCCAAATAGGTATGTCGGGTGCATATGGTACTCTTTTGATCACCTTTTTACTGCCTTTTCTCATATTCTGCAGATCAGTCTCACCACATACAGCACATCTTAAGGCACTCCTACCCCCTCATTAGCAAAGATACATGGACTCCATGTCACAAGAGTCCCTTAGCAGTTGTTTCTACCAGCTGTCATCAGGGTCCAACCATTGCATTGCATGTTGTAATTGGGCCTCCATATAGTATGACTCCATATCAGGCAGCTCTAGTCCCCCCTGGTGCCAAGTCCATTTGAGGGTGTTGTGCCCGATGCTCACCGGTTCCTCACCCACAACATTTCTGTGATTAGTTTGTCTATTCCATGCTCATGACGGAACGGTTCCGTCATGAGCATCGGTTGAGCTGTGCTCATGACGGAACCGTTCCGTCATAGCCCCGCCCGCGCTCGAACCCTTCAGCACCGCGGGGGAATCCGCGCAGCGCTGAAGGGGTTAATGGTGGCGGATCTCATAAAGCGAGCCCTGCAGCTTAAAGAGGCTTCTGAATAGCATTGCCATTTTTATCAGGGCAATCCTGCCCATCAGTGATAAGGGCAGTGCCTTCTAGAACAAAAAACAAGGCCCAGCCTTTACATCAACATTTCCATGTTCAGGTTTGTCAAGTCTTATTTTGTGGGTGCAATTCTGATTCCCAAATATCATACACATTTTATCTCCCATGAGAGACCCGTTGATAGCAGCCTGACCAAGAAGACTATTCTCAGCGACCCTCAGTGGGAAGAGTGTAGATTTAGTGTGGTTAACATACAGACCCGAAATGTTCCCAAATTCGTGCATTGCCTTCAGGAGGATGGTCACTGAATACTCTGGCTGCATTAGATATACAAGGGCATTATCGGCACACAGGAACATCTTAAGCTACATCTCACCCACTGTGATTCCCCAGGGTGCCAGCACAAACCTAAGTGTACTCACCATGGGTTCCATCGCTAGCGTAAATAAAGTGGTGACAGTGGGCAACCCTATCTCGTGCCCTATGGAGATCGAATCTCTCAGAGACCATCCCCCCTGGCCTGACCTACGCTCCCTACTCAGTGTATAATAGCTTAACCCAACTTATATACCTATAGCATAAGCCAGCTTATTCAAGAACCTGCCACAGGTATTCCCATTTTGCCGAATCGAATGCCTGTTCGTTATTTAGGAATGACGGTTTAGGTAGCATTACCACCAAGGTCTCATACATCGATTCTGATAGGCATCTCCTTGAGATGGCTTCATTGTATACCTCTAAAAATTTGTCTGCAAGTACTGCTGTATGTCTCTAGTAAACTTCTGCTGGCAGCCCGCCCCGTCCCAGCAACTTTGCAGTTTTGAGGCTGCAAATTGCCACTAGTAACGCTTTTCTAGCTAGTGGTGCCTCCAGCCTTTTCCAGACCTCCTCTGCAAATCTGTTCATATGTACTCCCATGAAATATTGCTGCCCCGCTTCCACTTCATTTCGTGGATGTGCTTTTGATATATTTTGCATAGATGGGACGCAAACGTGCTGTTGATAGCCAGTTGGGTGCAGACTAGTTTTCCCCTTTCAATCTTTACAGATAATAGCTGGGTCTGCCTGATCAGCTGAGCACGCAGTGCTCCTGCTGTGTCCTCCCCTGCATGTAGCCTCTGATGCTAATTCTTGTGTACCAATATTTCCGGTCTACTCCAATACTCTAGGGGTTCCCTTTTTGTTCGCCGCCATTGAGGGAGTTTAACAGGGTCTTCCGGCAGCGCCTTTTTGATTGCATTACATTTGTGCTCTAGGCTGCCCTCTAATTGCTCCTTAACCCCTTATGTGGTTTTCAGGCTTTCCCCCCAGGGTACTACCTTCATGGCTTCCCAGTCCTTCACTCTACTCCCCTCACTGCCCCAATTTTCTGCTGAGTATTGAGTCGGTGTCTCAGTAATCGTGGATGAAAACACTAGATCCGCCTATACTTCTGCCCTGAGTTTCCACAGCCGTATAACCGGTCGTCCATACCCCAGGACTATTCCCATCAGTAGGGGAGAATAGTCGGAGATATACCTAGCAAGGTATGTAGTTTCCCATACATTCTGTGCAATTATTGCAAAAACAAAGCAATAGTCTATCCTACCATGGGTCCCGACAGCCAGTGTGTAATAGGACTATGCCCTTTCCAATCTCATCAGATGGTCCCGCAGGCCCCGGTCATTGCTGATTTCATGTTGAGTCTAGGTGGATCGCAGTCCAGGGCACCATTTATGACACCGTTGAAGTCTCCTGCCAACAGCAGGTCTGTCATCAAATACTCAGTCACTTCTGCTGTCATTCTACTGTACAACTGTGGGCAATCAGAATGTGACGCATGGACATTTATTAGACACAAGTCCCTGCCCTCCAGGACTCTGAACAAAACCATGCACCTGCCCTCCACATCATATTTTGGTCCCTTGTCGCTGCATGGGACCCCCGGGGCCACCCAGATCAATGCGCCCCTTGTAAATCCAGAATAGCAGGTGGAGTAGCGATGACCCCTCTATCTCTTTTGCAGCGCCTGTATACAGTCCCCCAGATATGCATTTCCTACACATAGCCCATTGAAACTCCATAGCGCTTCATGTAGACTTAGACCCTCTGTCTTTTTTCCACCCATCCCAGCCCTTTCACATTCCACATCAGTATTGTATAGGGTTACCTGTCATCGCTTTGTGTGTCTCCGTCAGCTGTATTCCCACTGCTGACTCCTGTGCGACCCCCATACCCTTCATATCATACCACGAGGCATAGCATCAGCAATGGTACAATCATAAACGAGCAGTTCAAAGTTCCCCCAAACAAAGCTCCAAAACAGTACTGAATTCTCCCCAACTCCCCTTGTTTAATGCTTGGTTGACACAAACAATTGCAAGTTAAAATCACTGCATATTTTGGATTTTATGTGCATATTTCTGGTAACATTTTGATTGCATTGCATATACGCAAATGCCATATATTCTGCATTTATTATGATGTCACTGAGGAGAAGCCAATAGCTGTATTTTTATGAGTGCATGCCTCCTGTAGTTTTAGAGGCTTGGCAGGAAGTTACTTCACTTCTGCGACCCTCCATCATTGTGTGCCCACGACAACCTCTTCAAAGACTGTCCCCATAGACCTTTCCTCATGCCCTTGTGTAAATATCTATACCTTCTGACTGCTCTCATACCTTCCAACCCAGATGTCTTCCAGGCAATGGAACTAAATACGGTATAAAAAATCAAGCAAAAGCTCTCCATGCAATCTGCAACTTCGTAGTTTTGTCCAACTGCAATTGTCTAAAGTCCTTCTTCCCTCTCTTCACATTTCACATCTCTGGAACATGTTTATTTAACTGACCTGAGCCAATCGTGCCCTAATGAAGAGATAAGAAAAATATCACTTTGACATTAAATATGAAAATCCTGAAAATACAGGTATTGATCTTATTAGCTTTATGTGGCACACATTATACATGTTGCTGTGAAACCTTCCTAAGAACTTTTCAAACAGCTTTAAAAAATAATGACTGAGGCAGCAAGGATGTATGTGCTGCGATTCTATTGCATGAGCTGATGGCTGCACACTAACCCATCCTGTACCCTGGCGGTGATGGAAGCCCTCTCCTTCCGCCTTAAGGGAAGGGTTTGGGCACATTCTCTGAATTGCTCTGTAACTAAACAGGTCTCTTGTTGAAGCCTAACACTAACCATCAGTGGTGCTGGAACAAGTTTCGAAACGGGGGTGCTGCCACCAATCTTACATCACTGAAGTCATAGGGATAAAACAAAATCCAAGTCTCACATAAAAAACAAATGTGGCAAATGAGCAACGCTAATTCAGCAGGAGAGCGGTAAGGCTGTGGTATGTAGCTGATGGGGCATTTTGAAGCACACAGTTGCAAATATTTTATTAATGGCGTGATATAGTTTCATGGATTAAACTATATAATACACAAGGAATAATGCTTGGAAATCGAGTTTTGATTTGTTTCGATCCTATTAAAATCTTTGTTTCCATCGCACTTCAGAATTACCAAAAATATTTGTGCTTTCCAGCTATGTTTTGAAATATTAGTACCGTTTATTTACAGGTATTTAATTGTTGTTGTGTGTTAGAATTTTTTTTAAAAAGTTCTAACTTTGGAGCCAGAGAAAGAAAAGTAAAAACGAATCTACAAGTTAAAGGAATAAGCTGATATTAGCCCTTTATCTTTGAACGCACAGCAAATGTGGCAAGGTAAAACAATATTTGAAGTCATATTTACTGCTCATTCACCTTCTGAACTCCAGCATGCTATGCTAACTGTTTTTTTTTATTTTATTTTTTTAGTTTCTTTTTATTGAACAATCCAATCAACAAATTAACACATCAAGTGACATCCTGATAAATCTTCAATGTTTCTAAGTGACATACCCTACCATACAGAGTCTGTATAATGAAAGAATTTAGGGGATCAAGGGGACTCAGGTGCTTCCGCTTCCACCTGACAGATCGGCGGGTCACAAATATCACCCCTATAATGATTCCAGGCCTCCCAGACCCTGCTCCACTTCCTCGGACAACCCCTTGCAGAATAGACTGATCTCTCCCTAAACATACACCAGTCCAAGTCCTTCATCCACTTCCCAATCCGTGGCGGCTGGCTGGCCCCCACAGTTGGGCAATGTTCCGTTTCGCGATCATAAATGCCAACGTTGCCCACTGCACCTTGTATGTGTTTAGGTCTGTGGGCTCCCAGACATTCAGGAGGCATCTGCGGGCCTCTGGCTGAAGATCTGTGCCCAGTACCGCCCGTAGTGTGCAGTGAACCTCTCCCCAACATGTCTGTACCCATCAACAGTGCCACAGTATATGCATAAATGTCCCAAGTTCCCCGCATCCCCTCTTACACTCTCCGCCCTCTGAAAGACCCATCCGGATCAAACAGGGTCCCGTGACATATGACTTGTGTAGTATCTTAAGCTGCACCAACCTCAGCCTCATTTGGAATGCCACCACCCATTGGGAAGAAACCGCCTCCCGCCAGTCCTCATCATCCAGTTCCAGGCCATCCTCAGACCAGTGGCGTCTGACAGTTACTAACGGGTCCTCCACGTTGTTTATCAGCTTCTTATATATTAAGGAGATGGTCTTCTCTGGAAGATTCCCAATCAATCAATCAATCAATCAATGACATTTATAGAGCGCACTACTCACCCGTAGGGTCTCAAGGCGCTGGGGGGAGGGGGGTGCCGTTACTGCTCGAACAGCCAGGTCTTCAGCTTCTTCCTGAAGGAGAGGTGGTCTTGGGTCTAGCACTCTGTCCTCGAGGGGAGAGACGTCTGGGAGTGTCGTGCCCCTATGGATGTGTGTGTGTGTAGCGCATGTCGGACCTGGAGGTAGTGGAAGTACTCGCTATCATTCAATTGGTACTGCAGCTTTAGGGCATTAAATGTTTGTAATGTTCCCCCCCCCAGACGTCTTTAATGCGCGTGATCCCAATGAAGTCCCACCTGTCAAACCCCTTAGATTTCTATAGCCTTCCCAGCCTCTCTGAATTTCCCCTCCCACTTAAGGTGCCTGTTGGCTGCGTGCCACACATGGACGGCATGCGCCGTAGGTCCTGTAAGCGGATATCTGCGGGGCCCAGCATACAGTGCCCTATGGTAGTCTCCCCCGGGTAGCTGCCATCAGTCCATAGCATACCCCGGATCGCCTGGGGTCCGTATATCCCGCGATTCACCGCCGCTAGCTGGGAGGCCCAATAATAAGTCCGGCAAGCCTATTCCCCCGTCATACCAGGGAAGGGTAAGTTTAGAAAAGGCAATGTGAGGTTTACCATCCCAGAGCAATTGTCTCTGGAGAGCCTCTATTTCTTTGAAGTAGGATACGGGAAACAAATCCATCGTGTTCTGGAGAGCGTACTGGAACTGGGGCAACGCCATCATTTTAAAAAGTACTGCCCTGCCTAGCAAGGAGAGTGGGAGAGCCTTCCAGCGCGCCACGTCACTTTTAAATCTTGATGGGGGGGGGGCAGGGTTGTTAGTGTAGCAGAGCCTCAAGTCCAGTGTTATGTAGATGCCGATGTATTTAAAACCGTTGGTAGCAATTTGTATCGGGCAAGTAGAGGGAATGACCGGCTGGTCACCCCTGAGAACATATAGCACTGATTTAGACCAATTTACTGCGAAGCCCGAATACCTCCCGGAAATTGCTAACACTTCCAAAAAGCAGATCAGGGACCCCCTTGGGTTGGTGAGGTAGAGCAGAATATCATCTGCATAAAGCGATATTTTGACTTCCCACTCCAATGTCCATCGCATTCCACGTATAGAAAGGTCCTGACGGACCCTTGCCGCCAGCGGCTCCAGGGCCTGGGCGAAGGGTAATGGAGATAGGGGACATCCCTGTCTGGTGCCCCTGCACAGATGGAAGTCAGGGGATCTGTGATTGTTCACAACCACCCGGGCTATTGGAGCAGAATAGAGAAGGCGTATCCAGCTCATAAATTCCGGGCCAAATCCCAGTTTGTCCAGTACTGCAAAAAGATAGAGCCATTCAGCCTATGCTAACTGTTAATGTGCACAGAAATCTACACAGGGCAATACAAGTAAATTGTTTGACCAAAGGATTGCTATTAGAGTGCAAACACACCTGCTTCTTAATACTTGGTTTAAGAGGGCAGGCCTGTCCTTAGGAGAGTAGGGTGATGAAGCCTAAATGAGAGTTCTAGGTAGATATCTGTTACAATAGAAGACTAAACGTAGGTGCTTTTCAACAGGGTACTATCCCGGCACTCCAAGTAACAAGATAGTGTATCACGCAGTAAGGTGAAGGGTGAGCCGTCTGACGCAGCCTAATTGACAGTTACAACTTCCCCCACAATAGTTCCGAAATAAACAATACCGTACCAATGAAATTCAATCATAGCACAAACATGGTTTAATTAATATGTAATTGAAAATTCCAAATGTTATTACAGAAATGGTTCATGAGCATACGTAGTACAAAAACTGTCAAACATCAGAGTACAAAGACATATGAAAAAATGTAAATCAATTCAATATTGTGCCATAATTCTTCAAGTAGCAAATAAACATGCAAACGTATTCAAAATACATCAATGTAGTGATTTCAGAACAGCCGACACGTGTTTCGTTACCGATGTAACTTCTTCAAGGCTGTTAAGGTAAAATTAAAAAACATTTAAACACAATCCCTCCTCAGGTCATGTTTATGTATATTATTACCAGTTACGAGTATCAGAGTTAATCTCATCGCTAGAACCCATTCCACCAAGAGTGGTGAAATGTCCAAGCATGCATTGGTGCAGTGATATTCACAAAGAACCCAATACTCAGGTCTAGCCAGAAAGCAGGAGAAATAGATCCAAAACACCATGTCACCCATCAGAGTAAGTGAGATGAATGAAAAGTCCAATCGCCAATGAAGAAAGTAGATAATAACCTTAGAACCCAAAGTGAGATTTAGCAAGGCTTTTAAAACCGTTTAGTCAGAAAATAAAGAGTCTCATAGTTTTACCTTCTGTCGGATTTTGTCGGGTAGTAAAGGGTGGTATCAAACCATATTAGTCCCAAGTCTAGTGCCAATTCAGGGCAAGGTATATATCGAAACGAACAAGATGAGTTAGGAGAGTCTATCCGTATTCTGGAAATCCCGGGTCAGAGAATCCGAACCCTGGTTCTCGTATCTAGCGAAATTTTATGGCAACCCAGCCACGTGCCTGGGTTGCCATAAAATTTCGCTAGATACGAGAACCAGGGTTCGGATTCTCTGACCCGGGATTTCTGGACTACTCAATAACCCCCCACTTAGGACTACTGATACAAGGTACAAGGATCGGAAATACTCTTTCTACGAGCATTTTGTTGCACATAAACGCTTCTCCTCGCTCAGCGACAGCAGCGAGGGCTTGTTAGCATAAAATTGTGTTCTAATCTTTTTGCTGCTATTTCTGTGTACTTTAATGTTGTAATTGTGTGGTTCAATTTTTTAAATAACTTTACCTTTTAAAGTGTTGCTTTTCTTTTAATTCATCGTTCTGCCCTCTTACTTGCACCTTAAAACACGAAGCCATTCACTCGCTTTGCGAGACTCCTCCCCTTTGTCCCGGTGCCTATCATTGGTCGCCATCTTTGATTGGGTCCCTGGAGGAGACTATTTGTATCAGGCCAATGCAAGCGCGCAGTCCTACGATCGGAAATACTCTTTCTACGAGCATTTTGTTGCACATAAACGCTTCTCCTCGCTCAGCGACAGCAGCGAGGGCTTGTTAGCATAAAATTGTGTTCTAATCTTTTTGCTGCTATTTCTGTGTACTTTAATGTTGTAATTGTGTGGTTCAATTTTTTAAATAAGTTTAACTTTTAAAGTGTCGCTTTTCTTTTAATTCATCGTTCTGCCCTCTTACTTGCACCTTAAAACTCGAAGCCATTCACTCGCTTTGCGAGACTCCTCCCCTTTGTCCCGGTGCCTATCATTGGTCGCCATCTTTGATTGGGTCCCTGGAGGAGACTATTTGTATCAGGCCAATGCAAGCGCGCAGTCCTACGATCGGAAATACTCTTTCTACGAGCATTTTGTTGCACATAAACGCTTCTCCTCGCTCAGCGACAGCAGCGAGGGCTTGTTAGCATAAAATTGTGTTCTAATCTTTTTGCTGCTATTTCTGTGTACTTTAATGTTGTAATTGTGTGGTTCAATTTTTTAAATAACTTTACCTTTTAAAGTGTCGCTTTTCTTTTAATTCATCGTTCTGCCCTCTTACTTGCACCTTAAAACTCGAAGCCATTCACTCGCTTTGCGAGACTCCTCCCCTTTGTCCCGGTGCCTATCATTGGTCGCCATCTTTGATTGGGTCCCTGGAGGAGACTATTTGTATCAGGCCAATGCAAGCGCGCAGCGCGCGCGCGCAGCGGGCGCGCCGATGGCGCGCCGGAGGCGCGCCAGAGGCAAGCCCGTCTGCGCCCGTCCGCGCCAGGACGGGCCGAGGGCGAGGACCCTCGCTCCCTACCGCAGACATTCGTCTGCTCTACTCCCGGGAGGAAATGCTGTCACTGCGCGCCCCGAAAAGTGCTGCATGTAAGTACGTGCATAAGGGGGTTGACCCCTTCACTGTCTGCTCGACCTGTAACACTACACAAGCGGACAGGGGCAAGCCTACACTGGCAATGGCCCTGCTTAACTGTCGTTCGCTGCCATGTCATGCAGTAGAGATTAATCTCCTGATACAAGACCACGATCTAGACATCCTGTTCTTAACTGAAACATGGATCACACCCAATTCAGGGGCGGGCGTGGTACGTGCCCTCCCCCCAGGCTTTCTCATTTACAATCTTGATCGACCCTCTGGTCGAGGGGGAGGCATAGCCATCATCTATAGAGATGTGTTTGTATGCAGGGCCTCTAACAGTGAGATTCAGGACTGTGAAAGCTGCCAGTTCTCTTTACGGATTTCCCCTACCACGACAGCATCGGGTCTGCTAATATATCGCCCCCCAGGTCCTTCGGGGTTCTTTACTAACTCTCTTTTGGAAACCGTTATGCAGATGGCCACTTCTACCTCCAATTTTATGGTACTGGGGGATTTAAACCTTCATTTTAATGATCCTTCCGACTTTACAGCCACTGACTTGGGTTCGGACTTGAAGGCTTATAATCTGACCGTTAGCAATCAGGGAGCCTCTCACATTAAAGGTCATCTTCTCGACCCGATCTTTTCTAATATCCCGCATGTAGAAGTCCTACCGGCCTGCCCCCTGCCATGGTCAGACCACTTTTTGATACCTTTTTCCATGCAATGTGACACCAAGGCCAACCCGTCCCCTGGAGTTTATTCTTTGGAAAGGGCTTGGTCTAAACTTTCATTTGAAAGCTGGACAGCGCAGCTACAGAGCTCCTTCCCTCCCCTGGCCGATGATCCCTCCACGGCTGACCTGGCCTTTGATCAATGGCTTACCAACTCTCTTGATTCCATCTTGCCAAAAAAGAGAGTTGCTAAGAGTCGGAGCAGAACGGGTTCGGCCCCTTGGTACACCGCTGATCTACGCACCCTTAGGAGATGCTGTAAGAAGCTGGAGAGGACATGGAGAAGGGATTGGGAGGCGGCCAGTCGAGAGAACTATCGGGTAGCCATGAGGTCATATAAGAAAGCCCTTCGTGCTGCCAAGGCCAAATTTTTTTGAGGAAAAAATTACTAGCGCCTCTAACTCTTCTAGAGAGACATTCAGAGTGATTAAGGAGCTTCTCAAAATCCCCGAGCCGCCAGTCATCCACGACAATCCCGCGGAAAAGTGCAGGGAACTCGCGGACTACTTCCATCTCAAAATCGAGAATATTCTTTCTTTGCTACCTCGGGCCACACAGAATACTTATGTAGCAGATCAAGGAAAAGGCACTCACGTTCTATTCGACTCTTTTGACCCGATAACTGAGATGGAAGTGACAAGGGAACTCAGCTCGATGAAGAGCGGCTCGCCAGACGACCCTGCTCCAATGAGATTCCTCAAACAAGTAGCCTCTGTTATCATGGCCCCTATCACGAACCTCATCAATCTTTCCCTTACTCAAGGGGTGGTTCCTCCAGGTTGGAAAAGGGCTGTGGTGAAGGCCCTCCTGAAAAAGCCTAGTCTGGATCCCTCGGATTTGGCTAATTTCAGGCCTATTTCTCTTCTGCCGGGACTTGGTAAGATCGCAGAAAGGCTGGTTAACTATCAACTTTCCAGCTTTCTGGAGTCCAACGGGCTGCTTCGAGAAACCCAAACCGGCTTCCGCCCAGGCCACGGCACGGACACCGCCCTCCTAGCAGTTGTGGACGAAGCCAGAAGCATGCTGGATTCGGGGGGGTCAGTGGCAGTGATCCTCCTGGATCTTAGCGCTGCCTTCGATACTGTTAACCATCAAGTACTGATCCAACGATTGTCCAACGTGGGAGTAAGAGGTGTTGTGTTGCAGTGGCTGCGCTCCTTTCTTACTGGCCGTACTTATCAGGTATGGGAAGGTAGTGCGCGGTCTTCTCCTATCCCCCTCCAGTGTGGGGTCCCACAGGGCTCCTCCTTGAGTCCCACTTTATTTAATGTGTATATGTCTCCCCTGGAGGATGTGGTTGCACCTTTCGGGATAAAAATCGTCAGCTATGCTGATGACACGCAATTGGTGGTGGCTCTCTCCCAATTGATGAAGAATCCGGAGGTTTTGCATCAATGCCTGTCTCATGTATACACCTGGATGTGCGACTCAGCGTTGAAACTCAACGGATCTAAAACTGATATTATGCTTCTGGGGCACAAGGCTCCCCCTCTCCCTCTGTCCAGCTGGCCTAGCTGCCTGGGAGATCTCCCCTGCTCCAAACAGGAGATTAAGAGCTTGGGAGTCTGGTTGGAGCAGGACCTTACCTTCAAGACGCAGGCAAAGAAGACGGCAGGGATCTGTTTTGGGCTTCTTCGCTCTGCCCGTAAGGTCCTGCCCCTTCTCCCCCCTACTTCCAGGAAGCTACTTATTCAGGGGCTGATTACATCTAGGTTAGATTACTGTAATGCGATCTTCCTTGGTGCCCCTGAAGCCACGCTGAACAAGCTCCAACAAGTGCAAAATGCCGCGGCCAGGGTACTAACCAATGCTCCTAGGAGGCAGTCAGCCAGACCAGCCTTGAAGATTTTGCATTGGCTCCCAGTACGAGAGAGAGTGAAGTTTAAGTCCCTCTGTATTGCCCATAAAATCCTGCAGGGCAAAGGCCCCCCTATTCTATCTAAATTAGTGGTACCCTATAAAGCTTCTAGACCCCTGCGTTCGGACCAGAAATCCCTTCTCAAGGTCCCCAGGGTGTGTAAGGCCCGCACTGGTGGCAGAAGATTCGCAGTGCATACCGCTACCCTCTGGAATGCGCTCCCGCTCGAGTTGCGTTCAGAAACAGGCACCCTGCGCTTCCGGAAACTGCTGAAAACCTATCTGTTCCCTCTTTGATGTGCCTTCTTGTTCCTGGTTAGGGTATGACTGATCAAGCGCTGGGATGCCCGAGGGTAACTGCGCACTATACAAAACCGCCTACAATACAATACAATGTCAGGAACGTGTTGGTGAAGGTTTAAGCGCTAAGAAACTAGTTGATGTCTGGTCTGTAATTAATCCTTTAATCTTACATGATTATTTCTTACACATCTATTCCAGAATACGGGTAGACTCTCCTAACTCATCTTGTTCGTTTCGATATATACCTTGCCCTGAATTGGCACTAGACTTGGGACTAATATGGTTTGATACCGCCCTTTACTACCCGACAAAATCCGACAGAAGGTAAAACTATGAGACTCTTTATTTTCTGACTAAACGGTTTTAAAAGCCTTGCTAAATCTCACTTTGGGTTCTAAGGTTATTATCTACTTTCTTCATTGGCGATTGGACTTTTCGTTCATCTCACTTACTCTGATGGGTGACATGGTGTTTTGGATCTATTTCTCCTGCTTTCTGGCTAGACCTGAGTATTGGGTTCTTTGTGAATATCACTGTACCAATGCATGCTTGGACATTTCACCACTCTTGGTGGAATGGGTTCTAGCGATGAGATTAACTCTGATACTCGTAACTGGTAATAATATACATAAACATGACCTGAGGAGGGATTGTGTTTAAATGTTTTTTAATTTTACCTTAACAGCCTTGAAGAAGTTACATCGGTAACGAAACACGTGTCGGCTGTTCTGAAATCACTACATTGATGTATTTTGAATACGTTTGCATGTTTATTTGCTACTTGAAGAATTATGGCACAATATTGAATTGATTTACATTTTTTCATATGTCTTTGTACTCTGATGTTTGACAGTTTTTGTACTACGTATGCTCATGAACCATTTCTGTAATAACATTTGGAATTTTCAATTACATGTTAATTAAACCATGTATGTGCTATGATTGAATTTCATTGGTACGGTATTGTTTATTTCGGAACTATTGTGGGGGAAGCTGTAACTGTCAATTAGGCTGCGTCAGACGGCTCACCCTTCACCTTACTGCGTGATACACTATCTTGTTACTTGGAGTGCCGGGATAGTACCCTGTTGAAAAGCATGTTCTAGCCACCAGCACCCTATCTTGGGCCTAGTGGACTTTCGCATCCTAGGTAGTGGGATGCTTTTCTATCCGGATGGGCACCTTAAAACTGTTCTAGCGACTAGGGAATAGATGTGCGACCTAATTCCATCACTACCTTGTTCTTTATTGTTGTAAAACTAAACGTAGGTGGTTTAAGGAGTCTTGGCGACAGAAAGAAAGGAAGGAAGAGCAGGAAAGGGAGAGGGGAAATGAAAGAGCGTAGGAGAAAGGAAAAGGAAGAGCACATAAGAATTATCATAAGCTAAACAGTGCACAAAATAGAAACTGCAAAACCAAATTATTTAACACAATCTAACCCACACAGGTGTGGATTTGGTTCTTTGATATCTCCTGGGAACAACAATTTCCATCTCACTCCCTCGATCGGGAATGACTTCCGTTCCCACAACTTGCTTGTGTGGGACAATCTTGTCCATGCTCCAGGTTTTTCCATTTTCTAGATGGACCACATTTCTGCCCACTTTAATTATTTTGATGGGTTCGGAAAATCTAGTAGCCTCCCTCCTACGTGGTTTGGGAAGGTCCACGCGGACCTAATCTACTTCTTTAAACATACAGGATTTTACATGTTTGGTTAGATCATACCTTTTCTTATACTTGAACTGGTGTTCGTCCCCCCTCCTGCTGATTTCATTGGGGTCCACAACACATATGCCCTTTTTCCTCAACCCTAGAGGGGAAAGTCTGGTTTTAGGGTTTTAGGAACTCTACCTTTCAAGGAGTTAAAAGGGGAAACTCCTGTGACACTATTGGGGGTTGAACAATAGGCCCATAAAGTATCTTGTAAGGCATCTATAGCAGGTATTGCCAGTAGCTCTGCTCTCTGTAAGCATTCCTCCTGCGATGCCTCTTCATTTTCACCTGTGACATTCTTCTCACCGTCACCGCAACTACTCAGGAATCTTTGAAGCACTCTTCCGCCGTGAGCCATCCCATCCTCGTCGCCGATTGTAATAATAGATGTAACAGAAGATCAGTTGGATTTCCATGTGGTTTTATTGAAGGTTATGAAGATCAGGAATCACAACATGTAGTAATACAGAAATTAGATGTAGATTAGATCTTCTCTTCAGAGCCAAACCAGGAGCAGCTCCCTTGCTGCTCAGCCCATCCTCACAACTGACACTCACCACTCACAGACATTCCAGCATTCAGTTACCTCATCACACATTCAACATTCCACAGAACACCTACACTGGCTGAGCAGCAAGGTAGAGAGGCATGAAAGGTGTGATACATTAAATGTCAGTATACTTCACATTCCTTGAACACGCGGTTCATCCGTTCAACTAACCGATTTGCACGGGGACAATACAAGGCAGTTTTGTGATGGGTAATGCCTATTTCAGATAAAAACTCTTTCATGTTTTCTGAAGTGAATTGCACTCCATTATCAGTGACAAGGTTGACTGGAATTCCCTCATCAAAGAAGGTACCTTTCAAAAATTGAATGAGTACCTCGGTGTTGATTTGGTTCACACACTTAAAAACCACCCAACGAGTGTGATAGTCCACCAATACCAGAATGTAGCGTTCATTTAACATTTTAAGATTGAGGGGACCAATAATATCAAGTGCTAGTTCAGACCATGGGCAATCTGAGACTTCAACAGGAGATAGGGGGGCTTTCCGAGATTGGTGGGTTTTATCAGAGCGACTACACTCCAGACAGTCTCTCACCATGTTCTCTGCCATGACATCCATTCCTGGCCACCAGTAATCCAGGCGGATTTTGTTTTTAGTGAGACTACGCCCTACATGTCCAATGTGGGCTAAATCAACAATTTTGTTCCCTCAACTTTAATGGCGGAACGATTTTCACGCCCCTACAAACAGTTCCCTCTTGTATGTTTAATTCCAGCCTCAGATCCCAGTATTTACTCAATGGCGTTGGAACATCATTTTTAGCAGTTCATTGGGTAAAAAAATGCATCTGAGCATTCCGTCTCTTAGAAATAAATTCCAAACTCTGTGAGCTTCTAATAATTAATGTCTTCAATCACTTACATTAATTTGGTGTCTAGGTATCATTTTTAATTACCTTTTTTATTATCCATAGTAGCCAATATTGGACACAATGAGCTCGATACACAATTCATTATGTGCAATTAAGCTGAGCCTAAGCATGAAAAATGATCGCTGTGTGCAAGTAAATTCACAGTTCAAATTCACAGAATCAGATTTGGTAGAATTTTGCATGCACAAAATGCATTTATAAAGGTGGGAATTCTGAGGATATGGTGGATTTTCCAAATTTACAAATCGAGAATTTCTGGGGTACCCTGATAAGTAGGTTTATAAGTACAATCTCGTAGGTTTGTGGATATTCATCTGCTCCTGCATGTAGTTTTCCACCCTGAAAACCAGGGCTGGACTGGCTACCAGGCGTTTTGGTGTGCTGCCGAGCTGGGGGCTGATTTCACTGCGGTGGGGGCTGATTTCGTTGATGGGGACCTGCGTGTGCTCCTGAATAAACAAAGCAAAACGAATGGTTTTTAGCACACGCAGGTCGCCATCAACGAAATCAGCCCCCAGCATGGCAGCACACCAAAATGCCCGGTAGCCAGTCCGGGCCTGCAGGAAACACATATAAATGTACTCTTGCCTAGACCATGAGAATGTGTATTTCAAGTGTGGTGAATGGAGAGCTAACAATCCCATATAATGGAGATGCAGGGACTTTCATTACTGCAAAACATTTCCCCTCTGGGTTAAACAACAGACAGTTAAATATGTTTAAGCAGATTTGCATCAGGTATATGCAGACATAATTTTTTACATGGTGGAACATTTGAATTTGTACATTTTCTGCGTTTCTGTATTTGAGTACTCTGAGAAAACTATGACCGTCAAAGATTAGTTTATAAATCCTATGAACGTCAGATATTTGCTTGTATTAAATGCGTTGTTCGACAGCAAGCATAGTCCTTGTAGTGAGAGTCAGGTTGTGTGTCAGAGCATCGAATATAGAAATATCATGTTAGACAAATATCGTGTCCTAAATTAGTTTTAGAAAGATTGCATAGGTGTTTGGTTCTTTGCTACAATTTGTATACAAGATTTGGGACACGATTTTTATGTCAGATAATATTCTGCTTACAATATCTTTGTATCACACCATAGAACCCCTATTCCAAAGGTATGCCTACTCTGGAACACTTTAATAAAAACCTCTTTAGGAACCACATATTTTTTAATTTGAAGCTATCTTTGACATTATGGCCCTTCCAAGCCACTTTCTAGTTTGAGATGCACAATATAATTATATTTGTATCAGATTTAGAATATATATTCAGAGTAAATCTAATGACTTCTCGATCACCCATACATTGATTATGGTAAATCCATATTTGTAAAGCGTGAACTACTCACCCCTATGGGTCTCAAGGCACTGGGGGCAGTTGTGGAAATTAAGTGAGCTATTGCCGAGAGTCACATGGTGCTGAGGTGAGCTGCCGCCAGAGCCGGGGATAAAACCGTGAACCCTGTGCTTGGAAGTCAGGTGCCCTGGCCACTGCACCACACCTCTCTTCTTTACATTTTTACATTTTTACATTTTACATTTACATTCTTCAGTTGGCGTTTCTCACCTCTTGGCGCTATTTTTAGGAAAACCTTTAAAAACTCATAACTCCGGTTCTACTGATTGGATGTTTGTCATTTTGGTGTCATTTTATTTATGAAAATATTCCATATTGTACTAAATTTGTTTGGGATTGTTCTTGTGTTATGTTTTCACGGTATAGCTGTGTAAGCACTGCATAAATACTTTACACAGTATCTCTATGTGAGGTTTGACTGCTTTTGTGCCGAGCTGCCAGGGAGAAGTACAGGTTTATTTAGTGACTTTTGTGGTTCACCTTGATAAGGATTTTGATTGTTATTTGAGATGGGTTTTCACCCCTCTCTACTAATAAACCAATTTCTTACAGCACCCAGTCTCCCTTTTGACTCCCAGAGGAAGCAGATGTGCAGACGGCAGGAGGCGCTGTTCTCTTACAGAGGTGTCTGTTGCCTCTGGTGTCTTTCAAATAGACTGACCCTGAACTCTAGTCTGCCTGCCTGCCTGTCTCCCTGCTGGGGTGGCCCCACCCATGCTGACCTGAGAGTGTCTAAGTAAGCCAAGCAGACTGTCATGAGGAGGCCATGTAGCTATTCATGAAATCCGTGAGACTGACCTGACTGAATATTGGGCTATTCCCTTGCTACAGTTACTCAAGAGGTCAGTGCCTGTGAGACAAACCTGGAGATGTAGAACTTGTAACTCTTTTTAAATATTTGCTACATTCTAGCCAATGTGACAAGGCTCGATGGTTTCTGAGGCTGATTTGTTCTGACACCACACATTGGCTTCCCATTTTCTGCATCACCTGAGATATTACCCTTCCGCGTTCGACAATGATTCAAGATGACTCTGTTGTCTTTTATCCAGTTACCCTTTGCCCGATTATTAACACTTGACTAGATGCACTCTTCATTTTCAGCGGGGGAACATTTCCTCAAATCTTTGTTTCTTGATCTAAATATAATAATGCTTTTTTTTTATCCTTTTCTTCTTGGTCTTAATTAAACATTTCTCTTTCCTTTTTCAAATGTCAGGTGAAACCTGGACTTTTGTTTTATATCTTCTTGAATGTGATTTTGTATAAAATGTTAGATATCACTACTACAGGCACTTTTCACTAGTGTGCAGCCTTGCTGCTCAAACTACATTACCAAAGGTAGACAAGACTACCTTACAGTAAAACCTTTGCTGCTCGGACTGAGGCCCATAGCTCAACAGGCAAGTTCATGACATTGTGGGAAAGTGCTGACGATTTTCTTGCATCTATAGCACAGTTGGCGCAACCTTTACCCTCAGAATTTATGGATCGCTTCTTATGGTCACATCTCTATGCAACACTACAAGGAAAGAAGTCTACTTCATGACAGTAAACCATAGAACCTCGAGCATGCAAAAATTCAGGTAGCTTGGCTGTCAGGCTCTGCAGGGTCCCCTCTGATTGAGGAAGACCCCAAGGATAAGGAGAAGGCCACTGAGGCCTTCACAATCCTTGAGAACCCTTCAGTCTCAGCAGTCAGTCCACAAGTGTTTTCACTGCCAGCAACCACACATTAAAGAGAATGGAACTGAAAGTTAAAACAGGCATTGCAGAGCTGGCTAAGGGACCTGAAAAGTTGCTCCAGTTGAAAATGGCTCTCAGAGAAAAAAAGGTTAGCACATGCTCATGTCCAGCAGATGAACCTTCAAAGATATATTTAACTATTTCTTTCAGCAGGGGGGTTAGTGCGGTGAGTGGTACCACAAGAGGGATTACCCAAAAGGTGCATGGTTTTAAAGATTTGATCACTAGATGTGCCACAAGTGAGGATACAGATTTTTGGTTAACTTTGATTTGTATTGTACAATGCATTGCATTGAACTAGGAGGAACACTGGGCATTAACTTAGAAAGGCAAGTTAACTTTAGAGCTTACAACCACTGCCATTATACAGCTACAAGCTACAAAACACACTCATTATGCCAACATAAAAGAGGCTCTGATCAATAGATTCGACTGGCCTCTGATCTGCAGTGATGAGGCATGTGGGAACGATATTATCTGGTCTTTCAGAGGACACTGAGGTGGATGCTGTGGGTTCCATTTCTGAATTTCAAATGCTGGCTTTGATGTCTCTGAGACAATAGCAGGCTTCCCCAGCCCACTATTGCATGACACACACACAGTTTGCCATACATCAGCGTTTGTGCTGTAAACAATCAATGCATTGCTGGGTCACCAGGCAAGCTGTCATTATCAAGTTCACACCCCTGAACAGAAGGTTCTGTCACAAATGGTGGTAGGGCGTGGTGAAAATAGGGTGGTAATAGATTGAGACTGAGAGTCCCTTCCCTAAGAAGTCTGTGGAACCTCATAGCTGTCAGCGTAGGAACAGCAATCCTTTAAGGGTAAGGTAAGGTAATCTTTATTGTATAAAGTTAATTAAACTAATAGAAGAAATGGAGATAAAAATGTGCATGGTTCACAAGAATAGGTAAAACAAGTAATAAAAAGAGATATAGAAACGTTTGCTAATAAAAGGTGTGGCAAGGTTTGCCAGGACCATTAAGACTAATGACCTCGTCCTTTGACAGTTCACTCTGAAAGAGCTTGCGGATAGTTTGTCATCCTGTCTGAGCAAAAAATACCCGTGAATTTCAGAGCACGTGTGTGATTTCCCTGTTAAATAGGGCTATCCATACACTGACCTGTGATTTTTTACTGCGATTAACAGTTTTTCGTCTATCAGCGCTAGGAACTTTACTAACTTGCAGATCACCTACTGGTCTTCTGGATTAAAACAGGCTATCTTGGTTTATCTCCGTGTTAGAATCTCACGGTGGTTGAATTGATGTTTGAGTTGGCGGGATCCTTTCCCTAACAGGCTGGAGCAAGAACAAATCAGGTGAGTCATGTCCTCAACTCCGTAATTACACAGGCAGCAGTGTGGAAGCATTTGCCCCCGCAGCCATGGTGGTTGGTGCTGGATGGCTAGCAGTTTTCCTAGTCGATGTTTCAGGAACTTCTCCTTGATAGTCCGGGAGTATCCTGCGCTGAAGTAGGGTTGTGGGCAGATAGATGTGTAGCCATTAATTGTCATCCAGGCGTGTTTTCTTGCTGCGAAGGTGGTTTTATCTACTACTAGTGACATACTCCTTATTGTCTTCCGCTCTATTTTCTTAAAGTCCGCGTGTGTGGTCGGAACTTCGCAAGCCTGGCTGAGGCCGGTGTTTGTTTGACAGAAATGTAGATGTTTTGCAGCCGGTGCCACTGTTTTTTGCTCAAGCTCTATCCAGGGTAGATGGCTTAGGGTTTTTTAGGGGTTCATTCTTGGTTTTTTGCCAACAGGTTATGTACGCCCCAGACTTGCTAGGTGTTGCTTTACAAGGCCAAACTCCAGCCGGATTTGAGCTGTGGATGCATATGTGGGGTTGTTAAACGCAATTCTGTAGGTCTTGATTAGGGTGCTGTCCAGTATTTGTGCATCTCTTCCTCTTAAGGCTTCACTGCCATAAGTAATTGGAGGCAAGATTTTGGCTTGCACAATCTGCAGAAGAGGAGAGAGCCTCGGATCCGTAAACTGGGATTTTATTTGCCTCAAAGTTATCGCAATGGCCAATCATTTCCTTTTATCATATCCATACTTGTGGGTCAGAGCCCAAGATGGCTGCACCAGTGTAGAGCTCCAGAGATCGAGCTAAATAACCCCCAATATCCGTCACAACGATCCGTTTTCGCCCGCAACTGAAAAATCTCCTGAGACCCTCAACTCACCGGGTAGAGGCAGGCCGAAAAAGAAGTAATTCCGCTGCCTCTAAATGAAGATTGCGACCGGCTGAAGAGATCGGCAGAACAACGAGTGCCGGTGGCTTGAGTGCAAGATGGCGAACATCTCCCCCGGGGCTCCTGCCTGCTCAGATGAGCCCGCGTCGGCCCCCGGGAAGGCGACCGGAGGGCACGGATCTGGTGGTTGGAGTTGCAGATTGTAGCGATAACCTGTGGGAGGCTATGGGGAGCTGGATCGGTGGCAAGGAACTGCCCTTTTGCCGCGCTGGTAGGAGCCTGATGCAGCCGGGTGCGCGACTCGCGCCGCATGTCGCCACCGCCGTGAAGAGGGATCCGTTGCTTCATACACAGAGGCGTTGAGCGGGGGGCTCTCCAGTTTTTGCACTCCCGCCACGATTTCTGGACCCGTGGAAGAAACCTGACCCTAAGATGGCGCCCTCCGGCTTTCGTGGCCGTCGCGGGGTGGGGAGAGCTCTGTGCCCACGGATCTAGAGGTCGTTGCCCACTGTGAGGAGGTAGGCTGCTGCACCCCACGTGAATTGCTGCTGATGAGGCCGTGCCGGTTCACTGTTTTTGCCTTGGGGCCCGCCTGACGTTAACATGGCGGCCGGGGCGGCTTAAACACCCATAACAGTCTCAAGTCCCTGAAGCCTTCTCCCCGACTCCGGCAGCAATTAGCATGCAACCATGCAACCATGCAGGTGAGCTGAATCTTAAATCTTTAAACCGGCCCATGAGGATTCAAATGATGGTGGGGGGATGGGGGGAACAGCACTTTGAGTGATCAGTTTGCTCCTGGGTATCGGTGGCATTCCGGGGACTTGCCTGACGTCCCTGACCTTAACATGGTGGCCAGAAGCTCTTTCACAACTCTAATCCCGGCGCTACTCATCCAGATGCAGGCGTGTCCCAGCCGGAGGCTTCCCTCGAGCGAAAGTTTAAAAATGGTTACCGGCTGTCTCCACGGTCAGAATCCCTTACCTGACCCCAAGATAGCTGCCACAGTTTTCCCTACCACCGGTCTCCGAACATACCTTTATCACATTCCCCATAGGCCTACGTGGTAGCCGCAGCTCTGGCTTGTTTTTCACTCCCTCCCCCCCACCTCCTTCTTTAACCTCAATCCTTGTTGCCTATGTATCTATTCAAAACTGTTTTTCCCGTGCGTCGAGACCTGAGCAACATGGCCGATGCCCGGTGGAGTTGCTAGACAACTAATGAGGACATTGGCCCTGGTTTCCCACTCGACCATCACCTACCCAGCCGGACATTGGACACAGTTCTTCCCCGTCTCCTTGTTATGACTCCTTCCTCCCCTCCACTCCGTCAAATTCTCTCAACCTTGTTGTTTGTTTACTTTTCCCTACTACACTATTGTAACTGATGTAATTTGTAACACAATGTTCCTCTGTTATAGCTCTCTGATACCTCCGGGTCTAGCCAGGGCTACATAATCCTTTTTGATGTACCTTGTAATGCAACGATCCCCTGGTTAAGCGCTCTGATACCTCCGGGTCTAGACAGCTCTATATAGCCTTCTCAAATCAAATTGACTAAAAACTGGTTTTCCTGATCATTGAGACCTGAGCAACATGGCATGTGGAGCTGCTAGGCAGCTAACGAGGAGATTGGCCCTTGGTTTCCCCCTTGACCGTCACCTACCCAGCCGGAAATTGGGCACAGTTTGTCCTCGTCTCCCCACTATTACTCCTTCCTCCCCTCCTTCCTACGAATTCTTGAAAGATTGTTCATGTGTACTGTACCTTACTATGCTCTTGTATCTGATGTAACTTCTAAGGCAATGATCCTAAATGTAAAGCGCTCTGATACCCTCTTGGGTCAAGTTCACGCTATATAAAACTTTATAAATAAATAAAATAAATAAATAAATCCATCTGGATGGATAATTGGCCCCCATTATCAATGATTACCCCCAAGTATTTGTAACTTGTTGTATTTTGTATTTGGGTGTTTCCCAAGTGCCAGTGGTGGGGTTTTTCCCCACAACTTTTTATTGACATAGTCTTGGTTTTATCCCAGTTTACTTCCAGGAAGTTGTCTTGTGAGAAATTATGGAGAGTGTTTAAAAGGCATAGCATTCCCACATGCGTGTGGCTAATTAACACTACATTATCACCGTAAAGGATGCTGGATAGGATGATGGATAGGGCCTGGCCACCAATCCTTGGGGTGTGTGCATTGCATAAGTCAAGGGTCTGCGTCAGGTCGGCCATATAAAGATTAAACAGGGTTGGGGCGAGCACACAGCTCCTTTAAGGAGAGACTTTTAGTAACTAAGCTGGGTTACTTAGCTACTGGGTGTGGACACTGTATATGAGTCTTTCACTGAAAGCTGCTTTGAAACGCAATGAACTCAGTTATTCATAGAATTTATTTGGAGACTATTTTGTTTCAACATGGCATTGTCATGATCTGACCACTAATTCAATGGTGTTTTCAAACATGATGGGTAAGAAAAGAAATTACAATTTGAAAGTCACTCTGCATGTTTTGGACAAGTAGTGTAGTTACAAAAGAATTCTGTACTTTCTGGGGCTCAAAACCTGAAGTTAGGGATACAGTCACAATCCTTCTGCTGACAATGACCTGTCAAATTTGATGCATTAGAAGGATCTGAGGATGTGTCAAATGCTTTAAGGTTTGAATGGCCTAATAATATCCTCATATTCTGATGAGAGCATTGTCTGCGATGAGTTGGTTGGCCCATTGAAGCTTTGAGTTTCCATTTAGTTACATTTGCTTGGGAGAGATTGGTAAAAACACATTGTTTTCTTAACTGAGAAGGCCATTGGGTAATTGCATAAATGTAGAGACTAAAATGTCATGTTTTGGCAATGCTTCCGTGAAAATAAGCCCAAAACTCTCAATAGATGGACAGTTTTATCTGCAGCCATGGCCATGACGAACTATGATTATCGATTGATCATAACCATGTTGGTATTGTTCAAATGTCCGCTGTCTTTTTCGAGTGTCATAGTTCTTCGGAGAACCATTTATGGGATGGTGCCACCACATCTAAGGCTGTGGATGTGAGCTTGATTTCGGTGACCGACAATGTCCTCTGTAATAACTCCAATGTGAACTAACCATGAAACCAGTTCAAAAACTCAAAAGAGCACAAAAGATAGCACTTTGACAGATAACGGGGTTTTAGAAAGGGATCGGTTCTCTGTTGCCTGTGCCCCTTTACATTGGCTTCTGATGCTGAACTTCATCCACTTAAATATATTCTGCTCAAGAGATACATTCCTAAACCACATAGCACCAGTCTTCCTATCCCCAAAAGTAAGCTTAGGCACCACTGTTGTAGGATGAATTGATTTTACAGGATCAATAACATTTGACAACATTAATCCCCAGTCCCATACATCTTCATGTAATTTGGCATCTGTACAGAATAATAATAACTTTCTTTGTTCTTCTGCTCATTCTTTGACTTGTTTTCCATTTTGCAAACATACATCCAGTTCATTACGATTATGATTTGTTATCCTTTTGCTGACAGCAAGCCCAAAGCCACTGATTTGCAAGCTAATTCTTCTATTTTCGTTGAGGATGCAATGTTCCAGGAAGGAATCACACATGTTGCCTCTACCTACCTTGGTCTATGAAACAACGAGGTCTGTAATTTAGCGGTAACAGCACAGTTACACACCATATGCATTAAGTCAGCAGTGTCAGAATTAGCCTTAAACAACTATCCGATTTAATCGGGTTGTGGTAAATTTAATTACCTAGACTTAATTTATGCGGTAAAATTCAATAAGAATAACTCAGTAAAAATAAGAGGCAGAATCCGTGGTATTTGAGGTTTTAAAATGGGTTTATTCCTTACAAAGGAATTGGTTCGAACCAGGCAATCGTATTCCGTCACCACTAAGGTTCGGGAAGGGATAGAGCAATACTTTATTGACAGGTTATCATATATATAGTAAATGCATTACAGTGAAGACATATGCAGAAGGCGTGACAGCTGAGAAGAGAGATAAGAATACACATACGTAATGAAAAGGCGTTACAATAGGCGTGCATGAGGGCATGTATTAGAAACGTCATTATGACGATGACACAAGTGGGTGGATCCATAAGAGAATCCTGCAAAATCAGCAGAAATACTTGGCAGAGATGCGCGCACAGTAGCATGACGTGTGATTGACGTGTAACTGGAGGGTGAAGGGGACTTGACATTTAGCCCTACATGAGGAGACAGAAGTCTGGGATGTCAGAACAACCTAATCCCAAATCGTATCTAATATCTTGTGTTTAAGGAACTGTATTATCTGGAAGGAAAGGTCTCTCAGGCAGAGGCTATCCTATACTAACTTCTAGTGCGTGTATAAGCGTCTACGTGTCTACATGAGATGCGAGGGGGCATGGGCCTACCATGGCAACAGTAGCCATGAATTACTTGCACGGAGACAGTAAGGCCGGGCCCTTTGCTCTGTAGCTGGAAGGATGTTTACCTATACTACTAGACAGGAATGCATTTCTCGAGGAGCGGAGCAGATAACTTGAAGGCTGAATACAGTCTTTGGCAGGCAACAGGCCGGGCCAGGCACCGTTAGCCGCGCAGGAAGTAAGACAAAGGTCATGGATACAGATACAGGTCCAGGCTGGAGCATTCAGAGGCAGAAGGCAGGAAAAGCTCGATGGCAGAATTCAGGGCCTACCTTGCCAGAGCTGGAAAACGTGAAAAGTATACCATATAAAGACGGTGGCATGGTATACTTAGGAACGGAATATTCGACCCATTCATGGCGGATCTGAAAGAGGTCATGTTGACGTTGGACGCATATGTATTTGCGTCTTCATAGCTTGAAGTGGAGGGAACATACATGTACTTGTAGCATGTACATGGAGCCGTTGGGGTCTAAGATAGGGGACACAATTGACCATAAAAATTCATTTTTCCTCAGGGTATATTCTGTTTATAATCAAAGAGGTAAGTATACTCTATCCGAGTATTTCCATGGGCTATAGGTTTGTATTACAATTGATATTTAATTTGCAGCGATTCCTCCTGACAATGTAATCGGGCGGCCCCATGAGAGGGGTATATTTAGAGGTGCTTAATTTGAGCCAGTGGTTTCCGGTCTTCGGCACTGGCACTTAATTGTCAGCATCTGTACTTTTGACATGGTTATAATTTCAATATGTGTTAAAAATGACTAATACTTGCCACCAAAGCCATTCTTATAGTTTTTGGGGCATGGAATACTCTGAATTGTGAAGTGTGATGGTTAGTACTTATATTGGTACTGTCAATGGAAGTGCTTGCACAGGCAATGAGTGATGCAAGCTGCACCTGCTCCTGATGAGGGTCCGTGCAATTATGTTTTAACAAATTAAGCACTAATATTAAGTGACCTTCTCCGCTTATTTTGAAAATTTCACTGACCAATGCTGGTTCTGGAGGCCTACTGGGGAGTCTAGCCTATAGGTCTCTAAGTCTTCTTGGGAATTGAGTATAGAATAGAAAGTGACCTACTAGTACCTCAAAAATGCTCTTGCTTTATCATATGTTAGCAAAACATTTACCCTATATAAGTTACCAATATTTAAGTACCCCTCCTCAATCCAACCTGGTTCCGATATCAAGTCATTAAGCCCCTGGTAGCTTGATATTGATATGTCACCGTGGTACTGCGTTGCTTTGAGAACTTCAGTGAAAACTTAGGGCCAGATGTCCAAAGCTTTTTTGACGTCGCAAACAGTCCGATTAGCAGAATCGTGCCGTTTGTGGCTGCAAAAAAGTAGTTTTTATTGTACAAAGGCCCGATTTGGGATTCACCACCTATTACAGAATCGCTAATTGGGTTTGCGAGTTGGTATTAAGGAGGGGCTGGTTTAGGACGACCCTTCCTAATACCGAATCGCAATGGTATGTGTGAATGTTTTGGGACTGAAATGCTGTCTCAAAACATTAAATTTTACCATCTACTTTTAGTAGGTGGTAACCAATTTGTAAATGTGAAGGGTGCCCTAAGTGACCCTTTCCTCTTTCCTCTTTGTGAATTTTTCTTTTTGAAATACATCCCTTTTTTCCTTAAAGGAAAACGGGTTGCATTTTTTAAGAAAAGTATTTTTTTATTGAAAAGCAATCACATACATGGTGGTTCCTGTGAGTTTTGCGATTCCCAATATGTCATAAACTGAGACCTACATCATAATATTATTGAGGTAGGTCAATTTGCGACCCACTGGGAACCACAAACTCTGTTAAACACACATTTATACTTGGGTGTTTGCGATTACCAAATAGCGACTCGCAAACATTTGCTATTTGGTAATCCCACACCCTTTACTACGTACATCTGGCCCTTAATTCTATATTGCGTCATATGAGTCATAGCATTGATTTCGATTTTAACATGAACAGCTGTTGTAACGCCACCACACGATAACAGCCCATCAACTTTTATTTAGGGTTGTTTTTATCCAGCCAGTGAACCAAGTGTTGTAGTGAGGAAGATAGGCATTACCTTTCCACACTGTTAGGCCTCACTTGTCATACACAAATATTAATGTTTCCAATCTTACTCTGGGTTTTTAGCCATTGCATATCAACAAATTAAACAGCTGATTCCTTTCTTTGAAGAGCAATCTAAGTACAGGGCAGATCATTCCCTGAAAAGAACAGCCGGGCAACATTGTAATTTTTGTCAAGTCTATCCTTATTTTTATGGGCAACTTGGATCCCTAGATATTTAATCCCCTTATTTGCCACCTCAGATTCAGTTCAGGTATATAATGGATGGACTGCCCACTAAACTACCCACTAGTAAAAAGCAAGACAAGGGGGCTGGTTCACAAGGATTGACAAACTTTGAGTTAATTGTAAGTTTACAACTGCGGAGAGTCCGAAGTTGGGAATGAGAAGCCTGCACATATAATGAGGGGACAGGTCTATCTTTTTATGTGCAGAGTTCTCTGCCCGACTGCGGAGACTAAACTTGCTATTAACTCGTAGTTTGTGAATACATACAAATTAGGACCTGGGTGAGATTAATTTGTAATCCTGATAAATGTTCAAATATGTTTAAAATACTTAGCATATGTGATACTAATTTCGTGGGTCTTTTTTAATAAATCAAAAAAAGACATCAGTGCAACGTGATTAACCTCACCAACCTTGATGCCCCAAAAACACATGTCCATAGCCAACAAAACAGCCAAGGTTTCCACTGCAAGAACAAACAACAGTGGGGACAGTGGACACCCTTGTCTAGTGCCTCCTTTCAGCACTCGTGTGTTCGAAATTACCTTTCCCATTCAAACTCTAGTATATTGACAATGTTAGGCCCAATAGGCAAGGTCTTCGTTTGAAATATCACTGTCCTGGTCCTTTGTTCATGATCGGTAGAAAATGGGGACTGTCAGGCTCTCCCCTCACCTCTCTTTAATGTTTGCTGTTCCAACTCTATAACGGGCAGTGCGGAAACACTTTACCTTGAGCATCGACAGAAATAATCCAGCTTGGAGTCCTGGTTCACTCGGTACAGGTACAGTATCACCTAGCACTCCTCACGTTCTTCCGCAGGGCTCACTCCCAGGTCACTCCAACAGCCACCAACAGCAGCCCACAGTCCAGGCAGTGGGCCCCTTGTTCTGCCTGGCAAGGAAGGAGGGCTCAGCTTTCAATCCCCTACTCTGTACCAGATCCTAACACCTGCAGTCTAACTTGCACCGAGGGCTATGCTGAATCTTCTACTTCAAGCTTCCAGTCACGAGCCCAGGCTGGTCCACCAAATCAGGTGCAGTGGTGTCCCTAGTTCTATGTGTTCGTCTAGAGGGGAAATTGGTAGTAAGGAGCACTCCGGTTTGTACGTGTTGTTTAAGAAAGGATTGAGGCTGCTTAAGATAAACTTTTCTCTAGGGGGTGCTGAGGTACAGCATCCGAAGTCACTGCGGATGTGTAATTAATGAGAAGCTAAGGGAAGTGGGAAAACCCACTGAGTACCTCGCACTGTTCACTTCGCGGGACAAAAACCCTGGATGTGTTTAGTCAAAATACAGGTTTCAAACAGATATATCATTAATTGTGAACAAATAGTCTATTGTTAACTAACAGTCAATTTAAACCTTAAATGTAAAACAAGACCAAAGCTATTTCATTGTCACATTTATATTGTTGGTTTCACAATATATTGAACAATAAATGAAAACATCTTATGTTAATTACACAGTTTTCCATTAGGGAAAAAATACGAATCAATCAAATTGTTTTTATCTTCATTGATGTTGGAGCCCAATGCATTTCGGGATTTGAAGTATCCCTTCGTCAGGGGCAATCTAAAATGTAAACAGAAAACAGAAGTATATCTCTAAACAAAAATGGTCAGTTTCTTAATACAAGTCTATCTGATGGTACATGGGTAGGAATGCAGTTACTTAGACATTACGTGCAGTGCGCTTGTGGTGTTAATAGGTAAGTATGCTAGATGAATTAGTGGTGTATGCGAAATGAATCATCTATTAAAAGTTTGAAGTAGAAGAAACCAGAGGTTGTGGTAGACCTGTCGATTAATAGCCAATGTGCACCGTTCGTATTGGAGTAAGGTGGGCAAGTGCAGTAGATAATGCTGTGATGTTCTACGAATCCTATATGTGTCGAAGACCCTAATGTGGGTCTAATACAATATATGGGGGCAGTGACCAAAAGAGAATGATAACAAACCAGTGGTGATCCCTAAGAAATGTGGTTGATGTTATTAAACCGATGAAAAAATGAGAAAGAAACGTATGAACCTCAGTGCTGCCAGGATGTGAAATCGTGGAACGGGACGTGATAGAGAAACATATCTAATTGTAGGCTCACCTATTGTATCCATAATGCCAGATTATATAGGTGAAGATAATCAAGTGGTCAGCCGGTAATTGACTGGAGCGCGAGTTCTTAAAATTCTGTAAAGGAAAGTAATAATATAACGTGATAGAATCCTACTGGATGGTGTGACCCATATTCACCCACTTGAACGAATGAAGGGAGACTGGTACCTGTGGTCTCAGCGAGACTGACAGAAAGTAGGTGGTTCGTGATGAACTGGTCGGCAGGACACAGCCACGTTGTTAAAGTTTTGTCAGTAGACAACCTTTGCAGGCAGTGCTCGTGAATTCTGAAAATATGACCAAAGTTTAGTGAAACGCATGCTCACGGTACCTTTGGCAGTCTCTCAAATAGGCTCCGGAGTAAACAATGCGTACCTGAGACGATGAAGGTTGACGGGATATGTACGACAGGAAACTGATGGTGGCGAAGTGCCGGCGTTGGTCGCGAGGAGACGCGGAGTGACGTGACCGGATGACGGGGCGTGTTATAATAGTGCATCCATGAAAGTAGAAATAGGACTGAGGGAGGGAAATGCAATGCCGAACGTAAATGTCAATAAAGTTTTTCAATGGAGAAAAATTTAACGAGAAAGGGGACGTGGTGAATAGAAAACGCTTCAAGGTCAAAAGATCTGGAAATTGTTGTGTCTGTAATATGTGCCAAACATAAATGTGTGCGTGTGTTATATTTAGAAACAAACACGAAGTGCAAAACAATGAGATTCTGATGGTCCATTTAATGAGTACAAGCATATAAAACATCACTAGTATAAACCATGACTATATAATGCTCTTGCTTGACATGTAAAGATGAACAATGAGCATTGGCAAAAACAAATGTACATTCGACAGATATAACCAATGGAAAAAATGGTGGTAGTCTCTGTTTAGAAAGTTTTGAAGGGGGACCAAGCTACTAAAGATAACAGCTCATATCGATATGGTCATTAAGACCATTTGGGAACAAGGTGTTTAGGAATTTGATCCAATAGATCTCCCTTTGGAGAAGTTTTTGAGTAATGTCTACTCCTGGCTTGGGTGTCACGGGTTCGATAATCTGGAATCTGAGTTGCGAGATAGTGTGTTTAGTTTCATGCCAATGAGTAGATAATGGTGAAGTGGTACTGTGGTTCCTGATCTTGCTTTTATGTTCGGTGATTCTTACTTTAATTTTCCTTTCTGTTTTTCCAACATATGCTTTCCCGCACGGGCATTTAATGCAATAGATAACGTTAGTGGTGTTGCAATCGCTTGTGTGATTAAGTTTCGTTGATTTACCAGAGGTGGGATGAGTCAAGGTATTGCCACAAATAACATTGTTGCAGTGAATGCAATTGTTGCATTTGATAGTGCCTTTGAATTCATGCATGGGGACTGTGTGCGTCGGTGTAGATAGAAGTGACTTAAGGTTCTTGCCTCTTGTATATGCAAACAAGGGTTTGGTTGAGAAAATATTGTTGAAATCTTCTTCTGTGGATAACATTTCCCATCTGCTGTTAATAATGTCTCGTATTGGTTTAGATGCAGTGGAGAATTTAGATACAAAGACAGTGCGATCTTGTAATGGTTTAGTTGTGGATTGTAGTAACTTGGACCTCTCAATTCCTTGGGCACGTGTCAAACAATCTTGTAGTATGTTGTCTGGGTATCCCCGTTCTTTAAATCGTTGAACAAATTCCTGTTCTTTAATTTGGCTATTATCTGGGTTAGAACAGATGCGTCTGACTCTGAGAAGTTGTGAGTACGGTAAATTCCTTATCAAACTTTTGGGATGAAAACTGGTAAAAGCTAATGTGCTATTGCGGTCTGTTGGTTTTTGGAAAACTGAAGTTTCAAAGGTTTGATTGTCCGATGATTTAGAAATCAGAACGTCCAAGAAGTGTATTTGGTGTTGTTGAATACTGTGAGTAAATTGGATCCTTGGATTAACTGTGTTGAGTGTGGATATCATATTTTCAAAAGTTGTAGTCGTATCCGTCCATAGGATGAAAATGTCGTCAATATAACGGCAATACATCAGTATGTGTTTCCACCAACAGTTGTTTGACATGATGTTCTCAGATTCAAATAGTGACATGAATGTATTGGCGTAGGCAGGTGCTCCTGAAAAGCCCATTGATGTGCCGGTGAGTTGTGCATAGTAGTTGTCTTTCCATTCAAAATAGCTGTGATGTAAACAAAAGTGGAGAATTTTAAGGATGAACAGTCTCTCTGTGTCGATTTCTGAAATTTGTAATAAAGCCCACTCTGAGGCTTCTAATCCCGCTTCGTGGGGAATGGATGTGTACAGCGATGTAACATCTATAGTGCACAGGAAAACATTTGTGAGATCTCTGTCTTGGATGGTGTTGAGTTGTTGCAGAAAGTGTGTAGTATCTTTAATGTAGGAGGGCCATTTCTGGACGAATATTTGAAGATAGTGGTCCACGAATTTACCCAGAGGTTCAAACAAGGACCCACAGCCAGAAACTATGGGTCGAAAAGGTGGATCAAGATGATTTTTGTGTATCTTGGGTATCATGTATAGTTTGGGCCTCCTAGCATTTTTGATTGTCAAAAATTTTTTTGTTTGTTCAGTTATCCAGTCCTGGTCTATTGCTTCTTGGAGGATTTTGGACAAGATATCTTCCAGTTGTGTAGTAGGATCTCGAGGAAGTCTCATGTAGGTGTTGGGGTCTTGTACATGGGTGTCGACTTTGGACGTATAGTATGTAGTGTCCATTAGCACGATGGCGCCTCCTTTGTCCGCTGGTTTAATAGTGATATCCGGATTGTTTGCCAGTTGCCTGATGGTAGATCTTTCAAATTGAGAGAGGTTATTGTTTTTGATGTATTGATAATTAATGTTTGCAACATCTCTGCGTATCAAGCGTTCAAAAGTGTCAAGGATCTTATGCGAAACCGGAGGAATAAATTTACTCCGTGGTTTGAAAGGGGTAGGCGCAGACATTGTACTCTGGTCTTCGGGTTGCACGATGTTGGAGAAATAATGCTTAAGGCGAAGTTGTCTCATGAATTTATATAGATCAGCTTCTACATTAAGTAGAGTAGTTTTGTTGGTAGGTACAAATGACATTCCCTTGGATAAGATCACTTGTTGCTGCGAGCTTAGAGTGTGTGATGATATATTGTTTACTAAATCACTGTTTTCCCGCTTCTTAGTGATTTGCCTGTTTTGTCTTTTTGACCGCCTTGTTGGTCTGGAGGGCGGTTGAGATCCGTGGCTTGAGATAAAAAAGAGGTTGGTGCTTGATTTGATGTTGAAGCAACAGGTGAGATTGGTGTTCCTGTGCTTGGTATGTTTGTGGACACTGGTCCTCTTTTGGTTGACAATTCTTGATCGGAGACCGTACTTTCATCTGACGATGTGGTGTTTTTCTTGTCAAACCTTCTTCTAGAGTAAATGTCGGCCCACGTATAGACTTCATTAAGTTTGTAGTCGATTGTGTCCCTTTTAAATTTCCGGAGCTTGCCTTCTTGTAGCTCTTTTTCGTATTTTTCTAGCTTTTGGTTGATTACCTCCAATTGTAGTTTCCAGGAGTCTGCTTCAACCCTGAGTTGAAGTTCACTTTTAAGGTCGTCTAGAGGGGCCCATGTACTCACACTGTTCACTAAATAGAGGTCACAGCACTGCTGTTCCCTCCATCATAGGGTCACCGTTAAACAGTCTCAGCCCCCAACAGTAGCCCACATTACTTCAAACAACATCATCTTGCACCACCTGGTAGGAAATAGTGCGCAGTCCACATCTGCTCACCTTCGTGTACAACATCTTCTCTTGCTCACTAATGCCTTGGTGCAGTCAAGATCTGCCACAAGGAAAGTTTCCTACAAAGGATGTCAGAGCTGGGATTGTGGGATCTGAGGCATTACAAGATTTGAGAGTGATGCGGCGCCCCAGACTAAATTTACATATTCTCCTTATGTCACAGATCCTTAATCACACCAACTCATTCATATACTCATTCATTGGTGGGGCCCATAACACCAACACACAGCTTCAAAATCCTAACTGTAACATCAAGGCACTCCACTATTTGGTCGATGAACCAATTAGTTGGACTGGTTGATGGTGAATTAGAACCAGCTAAAACACAATTAAAGCCTAGGAAACATTTGATATTTTCTGCAAGTAGTTGAAGAACCACAAACTCATTTCTTATTATTTCAGTTTGTTTATCTTAGCGTAAATTAAACTCTTAAATTGTCATCCATTTTCTAAAACCTGTTAATCGATCATCGATTTTATTAAAGGAAAAATATGAACATTCAGAAAATTACTTCAGTCATAGATTTTCAGAAAATTACATTGAATAATTACCAATTGAGAAATGATGAAAAGTTCAGGTCAAACAGGGAGTTATCGGCATACTCAAATGAAGACTCCTCGAACAGGCAGTCCAATTCTCACCAAAGGGTCAAACCGGCATGCAAAATTCAGGATACAGCACAGTAAAGTTCAGAATTTCAGCAAAGTCCGAACATCAATCCAGAGCATGGACCAATTCCACACTCTGATAGCATAGAATTTAGGCAACGCAAATGAATAACCCAAAGATATAGGCAGCCACAACCGAGACCCACCGAACGAACAAACCCACGAACGAACGCTGATGCAACCAACCCTTCCAACTCCAACTCTTCTCTCTTTCCGTAATGATTGATGATAGGTTTTTATACCCTTTTTTCCCCTTACTTCATGTTAAAATAGCAACTTTAGGCGTAGACCAAAAGTTCTGATTGGACAGTTCGGGGTTATCTGCAGTTTATTTGTTTTTTCCCAGTGCAAACTTGTTCTTCATAGTGACTTTTCACAAAGTTTTCAAATCAATATGTTCTGTTCCGTTCCCATGCGGGGAAACAGTAGCTGTATCTTTTCCAAGGTAAAAGGGTCCCACTGATATGTCCTCTCTTTGTCTCTTCCTTGACTTTCATTTGGTCATTCTTTGGCTGGCAGACAAGTTCCCGACTTTTGTCCTTGGCAGGGAACATGATGTCAGGAGTTCAAACTACCTTGTGATTTCAAGAGTCATCTAGGCATGCGCAGAAGTCATCACGTGCACATGGTAGCATCTGCTTCAGAGAACGCCATCTTGAGTACTGCGGCCTAGTAGGCCCGAATACCAACTTAAGCAGAAATAGACATAGCAGCAAATAAATTTAAGAAAATGAAAATTCTGATGTTCAAACCCATACTAATCCCAATATATATTACTATTTTCCTAGCTGTAGAAACATTTAAAGCAATAATACTTACCACTCAATAACTTTGAAGCACAAATGATCACAAAGCAACATAAATCATGCACTTCTACTATCTTACCCCAATCTAAGGTTTGTTTGCGTACCATGGTTAATTAATTAATTATTCTGCCATGCAATTAGCAATTTAGTCCCACGTGTATTTATGTTTATCAAGAAGTTAAGGTTGATGAATATTACTTCCACTGCAAACATGTCAGTTTAATTGATTTTTAGAATGATTAGGTAATTAATTTCATGCAAATTAGAGGAGGTATGCAAAATTTTGCTTTACCTGCTCCATCAATCCCCCCTTTGGTGATTTTAAACATCATCACTACTCACTAATTTTCTCTAAATTTAATCTACGGAAATGGGTTTATTTTCTTCCACTTGCGTTTGTTAGTTTAAATCATAGTGTTCTCTATACTATTCTCTTTTGTTTTCTTGTACATATTTTCTTGAAGTTCTTCTAATTCTATTTTTTCTATCTCTCTTATTTCTTTCTCTTTATTTTTCTTGTTTTCTCTTTTTATCTTATTTTGTAGTTTTCTTCTTTTTATGCACAAACATCCTAGTCTCCTTATTAATACTAATATAATCACAAAAGCCACAGGTATCAATATTTTCCCCACTAAGGAGCTACCTAATTTTGTTAATAAATTCTTAATAATGGAAAACCCTTACCAAGTTTCTCTCATACACCTTCAACCTCCATTGGAACAATTTCTTCATGCAACTCAGTTATATTCTTAATATATTTCTTTATGTTCTGACTTTCGTCAGGAATGTAAGTACGGCAATGTTGTACTTTCAGTATTCCACAGACTCCTCCCTCTTTTGCCAATAATATGTCAAGGGCAAGTCGATTTTGCATTACCATAGCTCTCATGGCAACCATTTCGGTATTTACCATTAAGAACCCTCCAGCTGTGCTTGTTGATAAACGATCCACAACTGTAGACAATTTTCTAATTTTATGTGCATTCAGAGATATTCCAACTGCTGGTATCGGTGCTCTAAAGATATCCCCAATAATTTCTGACCAACTCTCCCTTCTTCTACGTGTTAGCTGTCTACCTATTTCGTACATTCCGTCATCTCCCCTTTCCACATGAAATATTTTTGGAAAGACCAGGTAACACGTCCCGTACCAATGGTCCGGCAACCTATAATAAGCTCTGTTCCCACAAATATAATATATTACAGGGAATACTGGATCTTTTCCTCCTTTAAATCCCCATCCTCCTATGATTCTGTATAAATTATGGCACTCACTTGCTCCTACAAAATAATGATCATATACAGTATTATCTCTACTTATGCATAATTTCCCTTTCTGGGGCCAATCTAAAGCCATTGCCGGATTTATTTCTCCCTTTAAATGATGGTCCTTCCCAACATCCCAAAATGATGTCTCCATCTTTTCCCCAGTCACCTTCTTTTGCATTTTAATTTTAATTCTACTCTCCTCTACCATATTCAGAAAAGTTTTCTCTTTTTTTCTTAAACTACAAGTAAGGTTATTCTTAAACACTTCTTCTAAAGTTAATTCTCTTTGTTTCTAGGAAGAATTCACCAAGAGGTTTACCAGGCTTCACTTTGTATAATTCGGGAACTACAGGAATTTGTGAGAAAATATTATCTATGTCATTCTAATTTACCTATTTTATAAAACAAACTGGCTAAGACACTACAAGTTATCCCATATGTCAAAGGAAGGTGATGATAAGTGACACCTTCAGATACAGATGCAGGTAACTGCATGCATACATAGCAATCTCTAACGTCCATTGTTTGTACATACTCATACAATAACTTTGAGAAAACATTTTTAGAAAAATCATTTATAGACTTATCTTTATGAAGTTCTGTTCTATCTACCAGTTTTTTGATATGTCTGTCTTCAGAACTTTGATTAATAGTTTCATTCATTGAGTGTCTGTCTATATTTTCAAATGTTACTCTAAATGAAGTTTTTATTGCTACTATAATCCAAACAAGCATCAATAATACTGTACAACAAAAACACATTTTACACCATCTCCGAAAAAATCTACATGTTGGATTTCTTTTCTCAGTGTTTGCCATTCTGTGAATGATCAGTGTCTTTTGACTTAACCTCTTTTCTTCAAATATGACCTTTGTCTAACCTAAGGCTTTAGTTGCCTACTTGGTTCTTTCTGGTCATGTGTCTTATCCAGGTTTTTCTATTCCTTTCCGAGTTCTTTTTGTCTGTTAATTTATGCGTGAATCATCCTTTTCCATAGGTTCACAGTATTTAATCAGAATTTCCTGGTCATCCGTTTCTTCTCTAGTGTCAGACAAGATAACTCTCAGGATTTCCGAATCTTCTTCTTCTTTGTCCACCTCCTGCACAATCACACTTAGACTTTCATGGCTATCAGCTTCCTCTTGTATATCAGGAAGTGCCACATATGTCCATTCTGGTGACTTGTACTTCAGATTTGGTCTCTTTCTTCTCTTTGTGCTTTGCAAGTGCTTTTGATTCGTGTCCTTTTGTTTCTCTTGACTAGACACTTCATTCACTTGTTCAGCATTATCACGCTTTATTCTAGTCAGTCGGTATCTCAACTTCTTAATTTTGTTGGGCCAAATATCTTCTTTTAAAGGCCTTTTCAAATTTGATCCTTTCCTTTCTCGCTCTGTTTTCCAAGCTCTCTTTCTCAAAATTATTCCACCTTTATTTTCTGTTTCACTTTCTTCTGATTCTGTCTCTGTCTGGATTTCACCTTCTTTTAATTTTATCCTCAAGATTTCAGGTTCACTATCTGTATCTATCCCTCCTTGTGTTACTTCCATACAAGCTTCCTGCTGACTATCTGACCCTTTTTCTAACTGTGTGTGTTGTGTCTCTACACCTCCTTGGAGTTCTTCCGCAAATACTTCACCCTCACTCTCTGTATCTAATTCCTCACCTTCTATCTCTACGACCTCTGGGGGAATTTCTCTTGTGCTTGTACTCGGAATTTCTTTTCCAAAGATTACTTGTTCAGTTCTTCCAGTTTCATGACTCCTTCTTTCTTGTATTCCTACTTGTTCTGTCTCAGATTCAGAGCTAGTATCGGAAATTTCAAGGCGTCTTCTTAGTGGTACATTTTCTTGTCCAGTGATCAGACTTGGACCTCGTTCACCTGCTTCTGGTTCTTGTCTTGTTCTCGTTTCTTCTAATTCTGATTCTGAACTGGTATCTGATACTTCTCGATGTTCTTCTTCAGATTGATCTTCCGGATTTGAGACTCGAAGAGTGTGACTGCCATGAATCCAATTCTTCACCCCTGCACACTTAACAGCAGTTGTCATTGTCAGAATCACTTGACGTGGTCTTCCCCAGCGTGGAACCAGACAATTTCTTCTTCGGTGTACCTTTGTGTGGACCCAATCTCCAGGACTCAAGTGATGAGCTGGCTTCTTTTCAAGAGTGGTCGTATCTGGTCCCACCTGATGAAACACAGAATGTACCATATCAGCCAATCCTTTGCAATAATCCAAGACAAAGTCATCAGATATAGGCAGCAGTTTGTTGACAGGAATGAAAACATGTCTCATTGCTCTACCCATGGTAATGTCATAGGGGTTCAGACCAGCTTTCCTATCAGGAATTGATCTAATACTCATCAGAACAAGAGGCAAGACATCTGGCCATTTGAGACCCGTGGCTAAACACATTTTTCCCAATCAGTTCGTTATGGTGCCATTCATCTGTTCTACCACTCCAAAAGCCTCTGCTCGGTAGGCACAATGTAAGGGTGGGCGGAATTTGTGAAAGTGACTTTCGCAAATTATCGCGAAAATGTTACAAATCTCCGCAAACACGCGGAAATATCGCGAAGATGCAGAAGTTTTTTTCCCGCCTGTTCGCGGTATTTTCTGCATGGTCGCGGCTCGCCAACTTACCCATGCGGTTGCTTGCGGGCGCGGCCATCTTGTTTTCACTCTTCTCGCGGTGCATGATTGCGAGAAGAAAGACGTGATCGCGCGACCAATGACATTACTGCGGGCGCGAAATGTCGCGAGACAGCGCAAATGGCTACCAACAATCCAACATCTTGTGGAGAACGCGACCGGATCGGGAAAACTTGTCGGCGAACGCGGGGATTCAGGTAAGGCGATCGCTCGCGCGCAAGAATGTATTATTTTACAGGGCGAGCAAGAAACAAATTATCGCTAAGCTGCGGAATGCGGAAATTTTGACATTTTCGCGCTCTCCGCAGAACGCGAAAATGTCAAATTATCGCAATTTCCGCGAGCGGAACAGAAATTTAGCCCAGGCCTAGCACAATGTAATTTTTGTTGTACATTCAATGCTTCACAAATGAACTGTATAATTTAATTCTGAAAATGTGACCCTCTATCCGTTTCAATCGTTACTGGAAAACCAAATCTAGGAATGAACTCTCTCAGTAAGAGTTTTGCTACATTGTTATTTCTAATCAGGTAGGCCACAACCCAACGAGAAAACAGACAAACAATCACCAATACATATCTTAACTTGTTGCATGAGGGCATTTCAATGAAATCAAGCTGCATACGAGTGAAAGGATCTCCCTCCCGTCCTATGGTTCCCAAGCTCACCACAGTTTTCCTTCCTGGATTGAATTGCTGGCATATGAGACATCTCTGACAAAGACTCTCAGCTATAAGCCGAAACTTTGCATTACACCAGGTTTGCTTAAAAAGTCTAATCATGGCATCCCTGCTTATGTGATCCTGCCCATTGTACATCCGTGCCATGGTAGAGATCATGCTATCAGGCATTACTGGTCTTCCATCTCTGTAAACCCAAACTCTGTCTAATTCTCGTTGTGTATATCCTGATTTTATCCACTGTTTCTTTGTCTCTTCCCCTTCCTCTTCCTGTAACTGTCTCACTTCATCCCATGTACTTACGGTGTTAGTAAAAAGCAAGGGACATACATCCATTTCCTGTTCCCTGTTACGATTTAAGGAAGTTTGATTTTGTGCGCAGTACTGAGCTAGATCATTGGCAAATTCATTGTCTGCTGACACGTAATCAGTTCCTTTCCTGTGTGCGTTACATTTTATAACAGCAATCTGTTTAGGCAGCTGTATCGCCTCGAGCAATTTTCCAACTATTTCTGCATTTCTAATTTGAGTTCCACTCGACGTCAAGAAGCCTCTTTGGGACCAAATTTGCCCAAAATCATGCACCACTCCAAACCCATACTGGCTGTCAGTAATTACAGTGACTCGCAAATTCTTTCCCAACTTGCATGCTCTAATCTGTGCAAACAACTCAGCAACTTGAGCAGATCGTACTCCTCTCAAACAAGATGCTTCCAACACAGTCGCTACGGTGCACACAGCATATGCAGCACTCAAAATCCCTTCTCTAGTTCTTAGGCACGATCCATCCACAAACAACACATAGTCACTCTCTTTCAGAGGCACGTCTTTTACATCCGGACGCTGTTTGGTGCAAAAATCGAGCACTTCCAAACAGCCATGATCAACATCATCTTTCACTTCTGCATTCACAGCTTCAGGCAATAATGTCGATGGGTTCACATTAGTGCACCTTACAAGACTCACATTTGTAGTACCCAAAATCACCTTTTCGTATTTTGTTAGACGACTATGCGTCATGAACTGTGTTTTACTTCTTGTCAAATGAATCGCCACATCATGGGGAACAAACACTCTCACAGGATATCCCATTATAATTCCTTCAATCTGTTCCAAACTTTTACATGTGGCAGCTACTGCTTTCAAACATCCAGGCAATGCTACAGCTACTGGATCTACTACAGCTGAAAAATAAGCAATCGGCCGTCTCAATCTTCCATGTCTCTGCACGAGCACAGAAAGAGCACATCCATCTCTCTCACTGCAATAAAGCTCAAATTCTTTTTCATAATCGGACATTCCAAGACCTGGTGCTTCACACAAGCTGTCTCTCAATTGTTTAAAAGATTTCATCTCTTCCTTATTCAGTGGATCTTTCACATCACTCTTTGTCAAATGCACTAATGGTTTTGCAATCAACGAGAAATTGCTGATCCATTGTCGACAGAAACATTCTGAACTCTCTCTGTGTCATTGGGGCTCTCATTCCTTTAATGATTTTAATTTGGTCCGTGCTTACTTTCCTCAGGCCCTTTACAATCTTATGACCTAAGTATTGTACTTCTTTCTGACAAAACTGCAATTTTGATGGTGATACTTTAAGTCCTCCATCTGCCAAATGATTTAACAATGCAACTGTGTCAACCACACATGCCTCCCGCATCTTCGATGCCACTAGTAGGTCATCGATATATTGAATGAGTACTGAACTTTCTGTCATTTTCAAATCTTCCAGCGACTTCTTTAAAATCTGATTAAATATTGAAGGCCTCTCTGTATACCCTTGAGGGATACGACACCAAGCCAAAATACGCTCGCCGAAACGGAACGCAAAAATTTGTTGGCTATCAGGGTGCAATGGAATAGAAAAGAAAGCATGACACAAATCAATGACTGTGTACCATTCTGCTTCATAGGGAATCTGATATAGAATTACGGAAGGATTTGGCACAATGGGACAACAAGGAACAACAATTTTGTTCACTTTTCTCAAATCCTGTAGTATTCTAAATGTCCCATTTGGCTTTTTCAAACCCATAATTGGAGAGTTACATGGACTGCTCATTATCTCTCTCAGAATTCCTTGTTCAATCATTCTGTCTATTACGGGCGTTACTCCTGCAATTATTTCTGGTGTTAATTTATACTGAGGAATGTTCTGGTAATTTACTCCTTCTTTTACAGTTATTTTCACAGGATTTACTCTTTTCATTAGTCCAACATCTTCTCCTGTGAAATCCCACACATCTGACTTCACTGTTTCTTTTAACTCCTGAGGTAATCTCTCTGGATCAAATACAAAAAATGCTTCAGTAACTTTGGGTTCTAGGTTAGCCATTGTCATTTTATACAGTACGTCATCGTCTGGAGTTTCAAAGGCTATACCATCAGGTGTACAAAAGATGGTGCAATTCATTTTGCACAGTAAGTCCCTTCCTAACAGATTTACCGCACTAGTGCCACACACTACGAAACGATGCATATCATCAAATTTCCCTATTCTAACCTTTACAGGATCAGTAAGATAAGCTTTTATCTGTTTATTAGAAACTCTAACCACTTGGATTGTCTCACCCGAGAGAGGAAGATTTTCACTTCAGCTGATCTAACAGTTGAACAAGTAGCACCAGTATCCACCAGGAAAGTAATGTTTACTTCATTCATCTTTCCATCCACAAAGGGTCCTGTCTGATCTACCTCTAGAGTTGCGCCAAGTACGCACTCCTCTTCCTTTCCTAGGCACCGTCAATAACTCTCTTCCGATTCACTTTCATCGCGTTGCAGCTAATACTGCGAAATGGCACCAGCGCGCGGTAGCTTTGTAGCTTTGTTCACTGTTCTTTGTTGTAGAATCCAGTCTCATTACTGTATCTTTGAAGATTTACGTTCTGTGGAAAAGGTGGCTTTGGCATCTGACACTGTTGGGTAACAACCTTCTGCTGTCGCGGCGGTTGTCAACTCACCTCCTTCTGAACCTGTGGATTTAATGATGAATTATTACCATTAGCTTTCCAATGCCCTAATTTTCTGCAATTATGACATGGCCACTTCCTTTTAGCTTCATCTATGCTAATCTGTCCTTTTCCTTTTCCAATATTAGGGTTTGGTCTTGCTTGCCCTACTCCATTGGCTTGTTCGATTAATTGGGCTTCTTGTCGCTCCGCTACCTTAACCTGTGCCCACATTGCTTTTTCTTTCAAAGTACACTGTTTGGGTTAAATTTCATCACTAAAATATTTTGCATGTCGTAACACTTCGTCTATCTTTTTGTTTTGCCAATCTACTGTATGCTGTTTAATCATTTCACTGACTTCAGGCCTTAAACCATAAACAAATCTGTAAACAAAATGACTCAAATCTTTTTCCCTCAATTTCTCATCTCCACTGTATTATTTAAAAGCCAACAGTAACCTCTCATAATATGCATGCACCGATTCTTTTACCTCTTGATGAGTTCTGTCAATTTTTACCCAATCAGTTTCTTTCGGAGGTATTTTATTTTTCAAAAAATGAATTACCTGATCATATTTTTTCATTACTTCTGGATCTGGGGCTCCCGTCTTAGGATCCCTGGGATACTCTTGTGTCGGCCAATCTATTGTAATCTTACATTCTTCCCATAAATCTGCAGGCACAATTATATCAAAAAGACCATTCAGATCTATCCACAACACCTTTGAAAGTTTTACAAACCTGTCTACCTGTCTATACCATTCAATTGTTTTTTCTCTCAACCTCGGAAAATCATTTGTAAAGGACAAAATATCCTGTCTGATCCATGGAACATATCCTCCTCCAGGGATTTCTCTCATGGGACCTTCTGTTACCACTGGCTCCTTTTCTCTCATTGGGAAAGCTAGAGAGGCCTTGTCTGTAGTCTCCTCTCTCCTTCTAAACCATCTACTTTTCCATCGATCCACATCACCCCATTTTCTTAACAATGCAATTAATTCTTTAATTTGGGTCAATCTCCCTGCAGTATTCAAGTTTTCAATATCCTTTTCAGAAAAATCTACCCTATATGGCTTCTGTAATGACCTTATTTTTCCAAACTCTATTCCTATTTCACTCGCTGTCTCTTCTAACTTTTCATGCAAAGTCCTCGCTCTCCAAGTTATGCTTTTGCACAAAAACATGAATTCCTCATCTTGATATGCCTTTAATTTTTCAGTTGGAATTGCTCCTACAATTAACTCTTCTAAAGTCACTTTTAACTTTGCTACATCTAAAGGTTGTGGTTCTGTATCCTTTTTCTGTAAACTTCTCAACCAATCCCTTAATTCTTTAGATGTTGGTCCTACAGGGGATGTCGCTATTCTCATTTTATCTACCATTCCCTCTGGGGTTTCAGTTGCTGATTCTGTTGACATAGGTGTTTTACTTACTGGACTTTGATTTACAGTTAAATGTTTAGGGGTACTTAATCCTGATATTCCTGCAGTAACTTTCCATTCATTTTCTCCTGAACTACTCCTTTCTTTTTCCTTTTGCACACTGCAATTATATGGGACTGTTATAGAATGCTCACTATCTTTGTTTTTATCAAAAACGGGTATCACTGGTCCTATAGTTACAGGCACAGTCACTGCTTCCATATTCTTTGTTAATTCCCTAATCTTTTCAGTTAATTCCAGTGTAGTTTTGGCTAATTCCACAGATTTTTCATTTTTAGATCTTACTGTCTGTGACATTTCTGAATCTTTAAACGGGTTACTTTTCCCCAAATTACTCAACATTTGCTCAAAAATGTTATTCATTACAGTCTTCTGTGGTGGTGCACTTGGCGTCACCAACGCAGAATTTTGCTGATATGGAGTTTTTTTTTAATAAAACGTCCTCCAGCACTTCATCCTCCGATTCACTCACTCCATATCTGTAACCTTCTGACTCTGTGTTATTTCTCTTTTCTGTACATTTTCTACCGCTTGCATCTCCTGTACCTGAGGTTCCGTGAGAATCGTAATGAAATTTTTTGGGTTTGTTCGAATATGGACGAGTTTGGTATCTACGAACCGCAAATGACGAGTTTAGTGGGTGTACGCGTTTTCGCTACGCTACTATGTATGGTTCGTCTCATTCCTGGGTATGTTCATCTGGACCCTCGGGTTCCATTTTAGATACGGCATCCATTTTGTCTCTTGCCCTCAAGTAGTCAGCGAACAGACACTGTCCGCTTTGTGACCCTGGGATTCCCAGGCTTTCGCGGAGGACACATGTTCCTTTGAAGGTGTCTTTATGATGAGGGGGATGACACTGCAAGGGCAGATGGCTCCGCTCGAGGCTCATCTTGCGGTGCTCGTCTATTGTTTCAGTCGTGCATGCATTAGGCACGAGTCCTTTGATCCTGCAATCAAGTTTCCGATATTGCTCTCTACACTCTTTTCCAAACTGTTGTGCATCCTTGTTTTTCCTTTGCACCTGTTTCTGTCCCTTCTCCTAATTCGTTTACAGTCAGAATGGAATGTGCTTAATGTGGGGATAATGTGCTTTTACAGTTGGGAACAGGCAATGCTGCTGTAATTATGTTCCGGGTTTCTGAGGACATGAGTGCGACCCTTTTGAAGTTTACTGTGAGAACTGAGTTGTAACCTTTTTGCCATGTTGTTCAATGACGAAAATGTGTATAAAAGGAGCGATCAACTTTTGCAATTTGAAGCAGTCTCTCAGAACCTACACGTTGTGTACTTCTTGCGATTTCTGTATCCCTGCAGTAAATAAATGCTGATGTTTGACGCCGCAGGAAGTGTCCCGTGTCTCTGTGTTTTGTACGCCGGAACAGGTAACCCACGAAGGTTTCAGGTGTTGTCCCCTGGCACCGCTGGGCCTTAGAATAGCCCAGTCCTTCAGTTGGCGCCCAACGTCGGGCGACATCAGCGGTACCGGTCCGAAGCCCGACGATCGTGAGGAACTTCGTGTGAAATCTCCGAGGGAAGGTGCACCCTGCTTCATCGATCCAGTTGTCGAAATAAGTGGTCCGAAGACTTTTCCCGCGAAGATTCCCGCCTCCTGACGGCTGCGACGGACTGATGCCCTGACTGTCGACCTGTTTTGGCGCCTGGCGTAGTCCTTTGTAGGGCGAGACGATAGACGGGCCTTCCTGGTGACGCCATTGCTCTTTCAGTTAAGTATTTGTGGGTCGCTAACCCTGGTTGTTTGCATGTTTCCATTGCATTTGTGGTTCTTAGTTGTTGGTTCTTAGTTGTTGGGTTTTATTTGACAATTGCAATTGCCAAAAACCGAGGGTCTTGCATTTTTTTTGCGAGGACATCGTAATTCGATAGCCCTTGAAGTTTGTAAACTCGGTTAGTGTGCACGATGCCTGGCCGTAGTACTTTGTTTGGTTTCCTTAAATGTTGCAGCACGGATTCCCGACTGGAGGATTCATGTCCGATACCTCCAGTTGGAACTCCAATTTATGAGCTCTATAGTCGCCACGGAGTAGGTCCTATCATATATAATGAATATTGGATTCGTTACACTAGAAATGATGGTGTTCTTAGTTGGCCATCACATGGTAGTTTTGAAACTGCAATATTAGATAATCTTGAAGCTAAATTGTTTAAAAAGAAGGCTAGGCCGGCCATGTTTGATTCCTTTCGGTTATGGCGTAAAGAGGCCAAGCAGAAAGAAATCAAACAGATTAAGAAAAATAAGAGAGAAGGTGTTATTACGGTGATGCGAAATGCAGAACAGTATCAGCGAGACAAAGACGAAAAGGAGCAGGAAGTTTTTGCTAGACTTCATCATATGGCGGTGGATAAATGTTATCCGGTTTTACCGTCTAGTCCTGATAAGACGGGAGAAGAAGCGGTAGAGGATCCATTATTGTCTTATCTATTGAAATCACCACCTCCCTATGCACCAGATACTGTGGGTCCTGTGATTCCTCCTGTTCCTCAACCTGTTATCCTGGCGGCTGCTGGTCAGCCTGTCGTTCCTCCTGTTCTTCCGAATCCCCTTGTGCCGCAAATTGTTCATCCTCCTTTACCCGCTCTTCTTCCTACTGCTCCTTTGCCAGTATCTCATCAGCCCAATCTTACTACTACTCCTGTTATCCCGACTACTGCTACTGTTTCTACGTTTACTCCTAATGTCGTTGCTCCTGTGCTTCCTTCTTCTTCCCCTTCCGTTCGTAGTCGTATATTTAATGCTGTCGCTAATCTCTATTCTCCACTTTTTGGACCGATACTCGGGTCCGATCTTTCTGATGTCTCTCAGAGGCGCAGTACACTTCGCGTATAGTTTTTGAGACGTTTTCTCAGTTTAATGAGCCCACACAAAGATTTGTGTATGAGGAAATGTGTAAATCTTTGAGAGAAGAGTGGGATAATGATGCGGTAGATAATGTACCGCCCGAGATCACTGAGCTTCAGAATCAATTTTCGACTGGTAGGATTGTGGGTGCTAATGTCCGACGTGCTTTAGAGCGTCTGTTATCTTTTCGATCTACAGTACAACCTCGAGCATTGTTTAAGGACGAAACTGAGGAGCGGACGGCACAACCTGGTCAGTATCCTATGCGGGAAGTTCCCCCAGTATGGATGCCAGGTGATCCTGCTGGTAATCCTATTGTTCTACCACACTTTCAGAGAGTTTGGATACACCTCCCGTGGAAGCAATCGGAAGTTTTGCAGGTAAAGCAAACTTTGCCTGACCCCCGCAAAAATCCTGCAGGTTATTATAAGGAGTTATCCCAATTAGTGGATGCTACTGTTATGAACCTTGCCGATATCGACATGTTGTTTGGTAACGTAGTACCTCAACCGATTTGGGCGAAAATCCGTCAAGAGAATCACGCAGCTGAGTTAGGCGGTGATTGGGCTGCTCTTGCGGCGGCTGACGGACGGCAAGTTGGTGGGGCTAAACCTGAACAGATCATTGAAAATCTGCCCCAGAGGATAATTACACTTATGAAGACACTTATGCCAGCAATAAGAGTTAACTGGGACAAATTGTCTGCGTGCAAACAAAAGAAGGGCGAGAGTGTCTCCGATTTCTTTACGAGATTTGAGGAGGCATTTATCGATCATAGTGGTCAGGATATGAGCTCTGAGGGAGGTCAGCGATTGTTTGTTGATAAATTTGTATCGAATTTGTTGCCTGAACTAAGCAACAAATTGAAGAATTCTGAGAGTTCGTGGGCCGTTTCTACCACTGCTCAGATATTAGCCACGGCCCAATACTACGAAAATAGAGAGAAAGAAGAAAGCGAACGCGCAGATAAGAAAATGAAGGATCTTAAAACTAAGGTCTTATTGCAGCAAGCGTACCCTCCGCGCTCGAATCAAAATGACTCGCAACAGCCAAATCGATTACAATCACAGTTTTCTAGATCACAGTCGCGTACTGACTCCTCTACACCTCGATCTATGCTGGGGTATAATCAATGCGCATATTGTCGGGGTGAGGGCCTTCTGAAGTTCAATTGTCCAGTTTTGCGTGACCGAAACAATGGTGTTTTGGCTCGAGGAGGTCGTAGTGGTCCTCAACAGGCGTCACGTGTTAGAGGTCGCGGTGTTACTCAGAATCAGAATGAGCGTTTTGTCACCTCATCAGACTCGCCATATTGCTTTGATCGGCGCGATTCATCGTCTGGTAGATCTGCGCAGTATCATGTGGACGACTATTATGTCGAGCATGATGTTGATGCTGACGGTAATTACTAGGACAGCCATAGACAAAGAGAGGGAGTAGTATCGGTTCCGGTTGATCAGAGAGGGCCTTATGTCGCAGTTGCCACATTGGGCGTAGTTGAGCCTTTTCTGTTGGACACTGGTGCAGCGAAAAGTTCCATCATGCATTCGAAACTCCCTGGCGCGCCTTTGTCTGGCTTCACGAATGTTTCCGTTGGATTCTCTGGCGCCCCTGTTAGCAATCCAGTTTCTAGCCCTTTGCCCCTTACAATTGGGTCTCGTGAGTTAGAAGCTCCTTTGATTTTGACTACTGGTTGTGGTGAGAATCATTTGGGCCTGGATTTGTTGAAGCGGTTATATGCAACTTTGTACTGTTCTCCCGCGGGAGTGGAGCTTACGTTCGGTCAGAGAGTGATCTCTCCTATGTATTTGTCGACTGATAAACTCCCACCGGAATTGAATTCTCTTTCTGAGTCTTTGTGGGCGACAGGTCCCAATGACGTGGGCCTGCTGGATATACCACCTTATGTTGTTCAATTGAAATCCAACGTGCGACTGCCACGCATTCCCCAGTATCGTATCTCTCTTGATGGAGAACGAGCACTATTAGCGATCATTTACGATTTGACCGATAAAGATGTCATTGAGGAAACTCGGGGTAACGTGTGTAATAGTCCTGTGTTACCTATTTTGAAACGAACTGATCCATCCAAGCCTCCGGTGTATCGTTTTGTTATTGATTTAAGGGAGGTAAATAAAATTGTTATTCCACAGTTTCCCGTGGTGCCTGACATTACAGCTTTGCTGACTCTGATTCCAGCTTCCGCGTCATGGTTTTCGGTAATCGATCTGAAGAATGCTTTCTTTAGCATTCCGATTGCTGAGGAAAGCAGAGATCTATTCGGTTTCTCATTAGGTGGTCGCAGCTTCAGGTTTAAACGCGCACCTCAGGGCTACTGTGAGAGTCCATCGATCTACAGCCAAGCTCTTAAGAGTCAACTTGATGCGTTTGTGTTACCGGCTGGTGCGGCCTTGATTCAGTACGTTGATGATCTGTTGGTAGCTGCTGACACTGAACAGATTTGCAGAACTGCTACAGTATCACTGTTACAGCATCTATGTGACTTACATCACAAAGTGTCACCTTCTAAATTGCAATATTGTTGTCAAGAAGTAACCTATCTAGGTCACTTATTGTCAAAGGCGGGAAGAAGGTTGACCCCAGAAAGAATTGCAGCAATTGCTCGAATGACTGTGCCAACAACTCAGAGAGATGTGCGTGCCTTTCTAGGTATCACGTCATACTGCAGACAGTGGATTCCGAACTTTTCACTGTTAGCGAAGCCATTGATAGCTCTCACGTGCAAGGATGTTTCGACTCCTTTGCCATGGACGGAAGAATGTCAGAAAAGTTTTTCTGAACTGCGTGATGCGCTGTGTTCGGCTCCTGTGTTAGGTACTCCTGATTACAGTAAACCATTTACACTATACGTTCACGAGAGAGAAGGTTGTGCGTTGAGTGTTTTGACGCAACAATTTGGTGGTAAGCAGCGTCCGTGTGCATATTTTTCCTCGACCTTAGACCCGGTAGCTAGAGTGTTGCCAAGTTGCTTGAGAGCGACAGCGGCAGCTGCGGTATCTATTCGACAATCCGCAGGTCTGGTCATGGATAATATGCTCACAGTGATGGTTCCGCATGCAGTTGACACTCTCCTGAATCGTACAAAAACTCAACATCTGACGAGTGCAAGGTTGTCCGGTTATGAGTTGACACTTTTGGCAAGTCATATACAGATCAAGCGTTGTAATGTGCTGAATCCGGCGACATTGTTGCCGACTAATATGGAATCAAATGGTGTACCACCACATGATTGTTATTTACGAACTGAGGAAGAAAGGAAGGGTTGTGTGGACCTGAAAAACACTCCATTGACAGACCCCGATGGCACTTTGTATGTTGATGGTTCATGTTTTAAGTTGCCGAATGGTGATGTGACGACTGCGTATGCTGTAGTGACGTTGAGCACGGTTGTGGAAACTGCGAGATTGAGTCAGAATTCAGCGCAAGCGGCAGAGTTGATTGCGTTGACAAGAGCGTGTGTTTTATCTAAGGGAAAGCGAGTGAATGTGTTTACTGATAGTCAATATGCGTTTGGTGTTGCACATAGTTTTGGTCGATTGTGGAGAGAAAGAGGATTTATGACATCGTATGGTACGAAGATCCAACACGGACAGCTCGTGAACGATCTTTTAGATGCACTTACATTGCCTAAACAGGTGGCGATCATTAAATGTAGTGCGCATCGAAAGGTTACGGATGATGTTGGTCGTGGTAATGCATTTGCGGACGAGATTGCTAAGGAAACGGCTAAGAATCTTGCAACCCGAATGTATGTTATGAGTTCAGTGAGGTGGCCGACGGAGACTGGTATGTGTGAAGACACTGTTGAGAGCGTGAAAGCAATTCAGAATGAGGCCACTGAAACTGAAAAGACCAAGTGGAAAGAAAGCACGGGAAAGTTGGACATGCATGGATGTTGGGTTGACTTGTCGGAATGTCAGAGGTGGATGTTACCGGATGCATATGTGCTAGCCGTTGTGACTATGGCTCACGGTTTGTCACATATTAGCGCGAAAGGTATATGTAAGTTGTTGTCCCCTGTATGGAAGAATGATGGTATTGCTAAATGTGCTGAGAGGGTGGTTAAGAATTGTATGGTATGTTTGATGCATAATCCTGGCAAGGGCACCCCCACTCCACCCGGCCATTTTGCTCCTCCTGCCTGTCCCTTTGAGGTTATCCAACTGGACTTCATCCATATGGAGAGATGCAATAATCTAAAGTACGTTTTAGTTGTGGTTTGTGCGTTCTCCAGATGGATCGAGGCCTATCCTCTTAAGGATAATACTGCCCTGTCCACAGCGAAAGTCCTACTGAAGGAATACTTTCCTCGGTATGGAATGCCACGGATTGTGTGGTCAGATAACGGAAGCGAGTTTGTGGGAAGCGTGATGCAGAGTGTGTGTAAGGGCCTTGGAATTCAACAGAAATTCCATAGCGCCAATCATCCCCAGGCAGCAGGTTTGGTTGAAGGGTACAATGGTACTCTGAAGCTGAAACTTGCGAAGATACAAGCTACGACTGGTTTGTCATGGCCTGATGCCTTGTCTCTGGCTCTCTTATCGACCAGGGTGACTGTGCACTCTCAAGTAGGGCTCAGCCCATATGAGATTGTGTTCGGCCGCCCTGCAAACGTTTGGGGAGTCCCGAGGCCTAAGGCCTTTGATAGTCTTGAGTATCCAATGTTAATTGATTATCTTCATGATCTGACTGCTAAACTGAGGTTAATTCATCAACAGGTCTTTGAAGCTTTACCGGCACAGACAGAGGGCCCTGGACATCGGCTCCAACCGGGTGACTGGGTGGTCACCCGCAATTTTGGCAGAAAACGCAACTTGGAGCCGAGATTTGTGGGTCCCTTCCAAGTATTGCTGGCTACAAGGACTGCAGTTCGGTTGGAAGGCAGAAAGAACTGGGTGCACGCCACCCATACCAAAAAGGTTCCGATCCCTTCACCAGCAGATAATTGGGTGAGAACTGGTATTGCGGCAACGGAAACCGAGACCCCTCTATGCTTTGTGCCGTTTAATGATGCTCAACCTGTAGGAGACAATTCATTGCAACCAGACACATCTGTTGAGTCGTCAGTTCTGGAGAACTCAAGGTCTGAATTGTTATCTAATCGACTGAACACTGTTTCACCAGCTGAACAATTATTTGAAGAGCAGACTCGACCTGGAAGAAATCGATATTTTCTTCGTTCACATGACAAAGACTAATAAAATTTTTCTTATATTTTCCTTTACTGTTGCCACGAACATTAAGAACAATTGCATCCTTTTCTGATTTCCGAGTTCCTTTCTACGTGTGCTTTTTTACAGCTAAGAGATTTTTATTAAGTTGGGTGTTTGTTTAAGAAAACCTATCATCCGGGTTAACCGTAGGGCCGTGCGGGTACTTCCTTCTGTTTAGCAGGTTCCTGACATTAGGTCGGTTCCTTTTGTCGATTCCTGGGAACTCCTGGGAATTGATAATTGCTACTCAGAACGAAGTGCGTCAAGGACGTCACGGACGGTTTTTAGAGAATGGCATTCTCTAAGCTGTTGGAAGTAGAAAGGATGTCGGCGCAAAGATCAAAATTGCATAAGATTGTACGAACAAAATGTTTTTTGTTTCAGGTATTCCTGCTGTTTCTGACTGTTTCTATGCTATTGGTGGGTGGAGTGTATTTCGGAATACAGTCGTTATTGCCTTCCATTTCACCTACTTTTTCTCCTAAACCAAGTTCTATTGCCACTGTTTCCCCACATTCCTTTCATCCTCTGCCCCAACATGAACAGGTTAGACGTGCGGAATTCATGACTAACTCCTTCGTTCAACTCCTACATCAGCATCAGTTGGTGATGAATACTACCAACTGTTGGGTGTGTGGGTTAATGCCACATACCATGGATAGGGGTATTCCGTATTTGGTTCTTCCTTACAGCTCCCAGGGGTCAGCTCGAGCATTCCAAACTATGTTTCGTAGTGCATTAGATTCCTACCCCATTCGAGAGCCACGTTCCGCAAACTTCGGTCCTGGTCCGTACCACAAGCCTTTTGCGATAGCGATTGCTGATTTAGATAGAGATATTTTTGATGCATCGCTTATTCCAGATGAAGAGGTGCAAGCATATAAAGATCTGAGTGAGGCTGAGTATAGTATGTCAGTGGGTGATAGACAGCTTAAGAGCTCGTCTCCAATATGGATCGTACCTCACCTCGGTAATTTCTGCTTGAAAGGTCTTGGTCAAAATCCGAGAGCCCAACTTGGGAAGAGTGCTTGTACTGATACGTATGTTCTACCGATGCTCTCTTCCCCTGTTTTCTTGACTGCCAAGGGTACCTATTTCGTATGTTATGAACGTGCATATACATGGTTGCCCCGTGACTTCTCGGGTACCTGTTATATTGCGAATCTTTTGCCACCGACTTTTACGGTCGCCTCAGACTATCACAAAACTAGAGTTGTGAGAGGCGTTATTAGTGAAGAGGACACTGCCGGTCAAGGAGCAGGAGATTTCTTTAAGGGTTTCTTGCCGTTTTGGGGACCAATGGTTAATAGTAGGAACTTGAGACAGTTGACCCGTGTGGTAGAATTGACTGCTAACATAACTGCGAGTGCTCTTGGTAATTTAACAGCAGAACTTCAGGCGGATAGACTCATGACGTTGCAGAACCGTATGGTTCTAGACGTTGTTCTTGCAGATAGAGGTGGTGTGTGCAAAGTGATCCATTCGAGCTGTTGCATTTTCATCCCTGACAACGCTCCAACTGTTTACCAAGCCATCTCGAAGTTACATAAGATCTCCGAGTCCATACACGTGGACGAAGGTAATTGGACACTTCTGGGATGGTTTTGGGGCCTGATATCAACTTGGGGTTGGAAGATTCTGATGATCGTAGGGGTTGTTGTAACGTTTCTGTTCACGTGTTGTCTTTGTGTGCAGTGTGGTCCTGCCTTATGTGGCCTCTGTGCCACAACGGTTATAAGACGGCCATCAGTTACCAAGGAGACATTGATGGATAGAATGATGTTCCAGCAACAACTGGACGATTTGATGAATATCGAAATCGATTCTGATCTCGACTAGTGCTTGCCTACATGAGGGCAAAAGGAGCGTCTGAGGTTCCGTGAGAATCGTAATGACATTTTTTGGGTTTGTTCGAATATGGACGAGTTTGGTATCTACGAACCGCAAATGACGAGTTTAGTGGGTGTACGCGTTTTCACTACGCTACTATGTACGGTTCGTCTCATTCCTGGGTATGTCCATCTGGACCCTCGGGTTCCATTTTAGATACGGCATCCATTTTGTCTCTTGCCCTCAAGTAGTCAGCGAACAGACACTGTCCGCTTTGTGACCCTGGGATTCCCAGGCTTTCGCGGAGGACACATGTTCCTTTGAAGGTGTCTTTATGATGAGGGGGATGACACTGCAAGGGCAGATGGCTCCGCTCGAGGCTCATCTTGCCGTGCTAGTCTATTGTTTCAGTCGTGCATGCATTAGGCACGAGTCCTTTGATCCTGCAATCAAGTTTCCGATATTGCTCTCTACACTCTTTTCCAAACTGTTGTGCATCCTTGTTTTTCCTTTGCACCTGTTTCTGTCCCTTCTCCTAATTTGTTTACAGTCAGAATGGAATGTGCTTAATGTGGGGATAATGTGCTTTTACAGTTGGGAACCGGCAATGCTGCTGTAATTATGTTCCGGGTTTCTGAGGACATGAGTGCGACCCTTTTGAAGTTTACTGTGGGAACTGAGTTGTAACCTTTTTGCCATGTTGTTCAATGACGAAAATGTGTATAAAAGGAGCGATCCACTTTTGCAATTTGAAGCAGTCTCTCAGAACCTACACGTTGTGTACTTCTTGCGATTTCTGTATCCCTGCAGTAAATAAATGCTGATCTTTGACGCCGCAGGAAGTGTCCCGTGTCTCTGTGTTTTGTACGCCGGAACAGGTAACCCACGATGGTTTCAGGTGTTGTCCCCTGGCACCGCTGGGCCTTAGAATAGCCCAGTCCTTCATACCTCTCAGAGGAAACATACCTTCAGTCATGCTTGTATTTCGCCATCTTCTCATTCTGTCATCATGGCTTTCTTGACCACAATGTCTACCAAACATATAATTATACCTTCTCCCATTCCGATGTCTTTCCCTTTCATACATCTCTTCTTCCCATTCAGTCAAAGCCTCAAATTGGGTAGGTCTAGGTTCTGGTTCCAATCTCATCATTCTATCTCTTACATTTCGTAGTACTGCCAGACTAAATGAACCATTTTTCGGAAACGCTAACACTCCATCATCTTTAGTATACTTTTCCCAATTCTCCAACCAAATACATGTGTGATAACCATATTTCGCCACCATAAATGATGCAGGCGTTTTCAGTGGAGGTAGTATCTGTCCTTCCCTCGTTACAATCGACTTATCCTTCTTAAATAGACTTTTAATTTTTCCAAACCATGACTTTTTTCCTTTCTCAGGCGGATCGTAGTACATCATTTTTATTTCAAAAAAGTTCTTAATCAATTAAGGTTCGCAAATCGCCTCTCTACGGGTTCTCCGTATTCTGACCAATCATAGCGCGACTCACAGTAACGCACAAATCCGGAGCATCTACGTCACTCTGGTAATTCTCCAATACCAGTGCGTTTCACACTAATGCACCAATCAGTGAAAGCTTCGTCTTACTACAGCTGACCAATCCCAGCGCGGTCTTTCTGACGTCAGCTTTGACCCGTCCTTTATAAAATTTTATCGGCAAACTTTTCTTACGTTCTTTTTGATTCAAAATCTGTTAGTAACAACATAAAACATCTCCATTGCCTGTTTCGCTAAACCAAAGAGATAGCTTTATTCATTTACACAAGAATTCTGTCTTTTCAGTAGGCAGCGCTTACCTCTACCCTACCACAAAATGTACCTGTTTCGCCGATAAAGTAGTACTTCCCTCTACCTTACCCTTCTTTCAGGCAAAGGCAAACCTGTTTCTCTGGGGATAAAACACATGTGGAGACTACAATGCTCCTGAGAATTAAGGCCAGAGTTTCACAAGAGAACCTATTACTGTTCCACTCACACATATTCATACTTGATTTCCCTAACATAACACAATTCAGTGTTATCACAATTCTTGAAACCAGACAATGTTCAATTCCATGTGTCTTCTCTTGCCACACAAATCCACTCCCTACTTCCTGGAAGCTTCAAATTTTCTGACTACACTTAACGTAAACAATACTCAACATATTGGTGCCGATTCCGATCCTGTAAAATACGGGTACGAATGATCGTATGGAGCATATTCTCCGTACGGCTCATACCCGGGAAATCCTCCTTACAAACCAGCAAGTATGATTCGTACAGAAATACCATTTCCGTACGATTCGTACAAAACTTCGTGCGGCTAAAAAATACCTACAATTCCGATCCGGGGCATCGCGTATGTGACGTCCGGACGGAGTCAGGCAGCGTTTTACGGACCAGCAAGTACGATTCGTGCCTACGTCACTCCGCACGGCTCATTTTTTACAGCAGCCAAAAACTCCCGGGAAATTGAGGACGACGCGAAGAAGGAGAACCTGTATGCGATGGACAGCCATGGACTCCATCCTACGTGTAATCCCGGCCGCCCTAGCCTACGACCTGGTGCACAGAAACCGACACAGACGCCGCAGAAGGTCAGAACAACACCCATGGTCAAAGGGGGGGGCGAGGGGCATGAAACTTAACCCCTACCCAAATTATACCACATATATCATGTACATACAGTACATCGAGGGTCTGGTCACTTCGGGGGGCGTGTCCACCAATCCCTGCGTCCCGCCACAACGGAAGTGGACGTGAACACGTCCCGTCACCACAACAATGGTGGTACGGCCTGTACCCACGCCCTCAGAGCGTGGGTACGGGCCGTACCCCTACGTCACCACAACAATGGTGGTACGGCCCGTACCCATGCTCTGAGGGCGTGGGTACGGTCCGTACCACCATTGTTGGGGTGATGTAGGGGTATGCGTGGCGTACCACCATTGTTGTTGTGGTGACGTAGGGGTACGGCCCGTACCCACGCTCTGAGGGCGTGGGTACGGATCGTACCAAGCGTACACCTACGTCACCCCAACAATGGTGGTACGGCCCGTACCCACGCCCTCAGAGTGTGGGTACGGGCTGTACCCCTACGTCACCCCAACAATGGTGGTACGGCCCGTACCCATGCCCTCTGAGCGTGGGTACGGGCCGTACCCCTACGTCAACACAACAATGGTGGTACGGCCCGTACCCCCGCACCCAGAGCGTGGGTACGGGCCGTACCACCATTGTTGGGGTGACGTAGGGGTACGCGTGGTACGACCCGTACCCACGCTCTGAGGGCGTGGGGACGGGCCATACCACCGTTGTTGTGGTGACGTAGGGGTACGGCCCGTACCCACGCCCTCAGAGCGTGTGTATGTCCGTACCACCATAGTTGTGGTGATGTAGGGGTACGGACCATACCCAGGCTCTGAGAGCGTGGGTACGGACCGCATCACGTGTACCCCTAGGGCACCAGTACATTAGTGATACAAGGCGTACACACGCCACGAATGTTGTCATAGGGCCTGGTGCAGAATCTAACCAGTATATTGGGGTGTGTGCATGCCCAGGAGAGCAGTGTACTGCACCAAGGGTGCTTTTCTGCCTAGGATTCACATCAGTGGACAGAGACATGTGAGGGGTGGGTGCCTATCACTCCCAGCAGTGGACAGAGACATGGGGGTGGGTGCAGAGGACTCCCAGCAGTGGACAGAGACATGTGAGGGGTGGGTGCCTATCACTCCCAGCAGTGGACAGAGACATGGGGGTGGGTGCAGAGGACTCCCAGCAGTGCCCAGACATGTGAGGGGTGGGTGCAGAGGACTCCCAGCAGTGGACAGAAACATGGGGGTGGGTGCAGAGGACTCCCAGCAGTGCCCAGAACATATGAGGGGTGGATGCATATCACTCTCAGCAGTGCCCAGACATATGAGGGGTGGGTGTATATCACTCCCAGCAGTGCCCAGACATATGAGGGGTGGGTGCAGAGGACTCCCAGCAGTGCCCAGACATATGAGGGGTGGGTGCATATCACTCCCAGCAGTGCCCAGACATATGAGGGGTGGGTGCATATCACTCCCTGCAGTGGACAGAGACATGTGAGGGGTGGGTGCCTATCACTCCCAGCAGTGGACAGAGACATGTGAGGGGTGGGTGCCTATCACTCCCAGCAGTGGACAGAGACATGGGAGTGGGTGCAGAGGTCTCCCAGCACTGGACAGAGACATGGGGGTGGGTGCCCATCACTCCCAGCAGTGGACAGAGACATGTGAGGGGTGGGTGCCTATCACTCCCAGCAGTGGACAGAGACATGGGGGTGGGTGCAGAGGAATACCAGCAGTGGACAGAGACATGGGGGTGTGTACATTATCCTCAGATGACCACAACTCCATGGGTGTATGAACGCATCCCCAATATGCGACTATGTTGAGAGTGCCATAACAATACATCACTGACAGCAGTGTCCCACTCCCATGAGGATGGATGTCCTTCCCCCACTGCATGACACACCACATGTGTGTGTGATGACAAATGACACATGCATATCCACCCCTGGTGGATGCAGCACAATACATACACTGAGATCATGCCACAAGACTGTATAGTCATGTTAAAGCCTACTAAACTAAGAGAGCCAAAGGGAACACACACTGTCACGCATATCCCAGGACTGATAGAAATGTACAGGTGCTGGGACAGCCACCAAGTTGTTGTCTCCCATGGAAGGAATAGGGTGGACTTCCCACAGATACAATGCCCACAATTGTGAGTCAGGTGCCCAAATACCCTGCAGAACAAGTAACATATGTGTGCTAGGCTGGGAGTACACACATGCATAGTGCGTAAAAGTGACCATTTCTACATGAAGGCATAGCAACATACTCTATACACAAGTACAGTGACTACCAAGGATGGCACAGACGATGCAGGCGGAGACATTGCTCAGCATGCATGGCCATAGTTGAAGGGATCCGTCACCCACCAAGAAAATGTAGACACAGGTCAGCACAACAATTGTGCAACTCCCTGCAGGGAAGATGTCAGGTGCCACAGAGGAAGGAACACTCCTTGGGACAATGTCTCCAAACACAAAGAGCATACACGACCAAAGAATCTTTGCAGAGACCTTGTGATGGCACGCAGATACCAGGGTCCACCCCATGAGCAGCAGACTACAACATTTCCCAGACACCTAACACATTATCATCACCCCAACTCATGGAGCATCAGCACCAACATCAATACCAGAAAAGCAATAGTGTTCAAAGGAAAAACAAAATGCTTTATTCAGCATTAAATTAAAACGTATAAAATGACACTATTTACAAAGGCCATAGGCCAGTCCAGATGCGAAGTCCTGGGGGAAGACACATGGCCACGCGTCTCCCCTAGCTTGCCTGCACATTAGACACTTCATGTTCATCGACTGGGGGGGCATCATGTGGGGAAGGACCAGGCACCGCAGGGACAGGAGGGGGAAGGGTAGGTGTTGTGGGTGCAGGGACAGACGACTGCACCACAGGATGTGGGGCAGCGCCAAAGGTGGTGGTTAGCAGGGCGCTGCACACTTCCGCAAGCTCGTCAAGTGTCTCCCCTACCCGTGGAATGCCTTGCCCGTTTGCGGGCTGGTGAACCAGTGGGGCTGAGGCCCAGCACAGCCAAGTAGGTCTCCTTCTCAGATTGTGGGGCAGGGGAGCCGAGGGGAGTGATATTGGAGGGACTGGGGAGTGAGGAATGCGGACTCCGTCTGTGGCTGCGTGTCTGCCTGTGTGCCCCAGACCCAGTGGGTGTGCCTTCTTCCCCCTGAGCGTGCGTGACAGAAGGTGTGCGCTTGCCCTTCCGTGTTGGTGTGCTGCCTGTGTCTGGTGGGGTGCGTGCCAGGGAATGTCTGGGTGTGCTTGGGACAGGCATGGGAGTGGGAAGTGTGGATGGCGCAGGGGTAGGGGGGGATGAAGCGCTGCAGGAGACTCACTGCTGCAGTCAATGACGAGTCCATGGACCTCAGCAACATCCGTTGGTCAGACATCGCTGATGACATGCCCTCCATGTACGACACCATCTGTGTCAGCAGTCTGGTGTGGCCATGGAGGACACTCAGCAGCGATGTCTGGCCAACCTGCAACTGCCACTGAATGTCCACAGACTCGGCAGTGAGGGCAGCAGGGGAAACAGGGGCAGGGGGTGCGGTGCCCGGCACGAAGGAGACATGTTGTTGCCCTACACGGACAGAAGGGACCGGAGCAACTGGGAGGGCGGTGATGGGAATGGAGGGGGCGGTGACAGATGTAGTGCTGCTGCCAGCTGTTGGAGCAGCCTCCGCCCCCCTCTGGGAGTTCAGCCTCGGACCCGTCAGCGTCGTAGTCGGTGTTGGTACTAGACAGGTCCTCCGCCTGACTCCCCTCGCCCTCCGTGCCACTTTCTGCGCCAGACACGCCAGCACTGGTGGCACCGGTGCTGGATCCCTCCTCCATGTCCGTGCAGGTGTCTCCCTCGGTGTCCCCCGATGATGCTGTGGGCAAGGTGAAGAGACAGAAAATAATCAGACACCTGTATACATATGACACATGAGTCCAAACAAAATAGGTCACAGTGCATATCATGAAATGCATCATGAGTAACATCTAGAATACTCCGCACATATGTAAGCCCTGCACTCCCCAGTTGGTTGACCCATCATGCCACTTGGAAACAATGAAAATTAGGACACAACAGCAAATAACTCGATATCCAATTAGACAGAGGATATGGTGTCTGGGAATTGTTGAGCACAGCCAGACTATGAATGCATGCCACCTCTTGTTCATTGTGAAAGAAACAGTATTGGTGCACCCAAGGGCAAATAACAGACGCCAATGCTGAAGGTGTCCCCACACTCAGAGACCTGTGAGTAATTTGGAAAGCCAAAAGAAATACATTGTGAACCCTTGGGAATCACAACACTTTACACAATCGACGTGTTTGGAATGTGTGAATGTGACACTTTTTGATCAGAACACACATGTGCTTGTATAACAGAAGTCACACAAGGAGGTGCACACAAAACTACATGTTGTGCAGGCAAGTGCCCTCTCATGGGTTCTGGCTGCCTTATATCTGCCTTGATGGGCTGTTTCATTTACAGGATGTTGGAAACAGCCCACTCCCACTCCGCAGGGTGGTGGTGGACTCCCCGAACACACTGTGGTAGCTTGGCTCGAGTGGTCAGGAAACAGGCGCAGTGCTAAGCATACAATATACCCATACAAGAACCATGCGTGCATCCGTTCCAAAAACGACTCTACACCGTAAAAATTATGAAAATATTCTTTCTTTATCTTTTTCTCTTAGTTGCTGATTTGAAAAATAAATAGGTCAATCACAATATACAAGTTTCAATTAGTGCAGGTCAAATAAATATTGGCTGTTTGATGAAATAAATAGGGGTGATCATAAATAACAGGGCATAAATACAAGTGCAATATATACAGACAATTAAATACTTTGAGGCAATAAATACTGTACCAATAAATATTGTACACCAACAAGTCCTGTGGACCTATAAATATAGTGCAGCAATAAATAGGTAAAAATTCAATAAATACAGTACCCCCAATAAATAATTAAAAGTATACAGCAACACTCATGTAATCAGATGACACTTCAATTCTTAAGGGCTGATTTGGCCCAGGCACAGCTTGTAGGGTTGTGGAAGGCTTGAGGGGGGGGGGGGCTACTCCCTGGCTGGGACAAGGCTGAGGCCTAAGCTGAGGTAGATCAAAGGGGGGAATACCAGTGCCCTGGCTTTCTCTCTCCACACAACCTCTCTAGGTTAGTCCCAGTTCACCCCAGGCACAGTCAGGTTGGTTTCAGCACCTCCCTAGCCCCTTAGAGCAGTCTCTCAGGTCTCCACAGGGCCGTAGGCGCCCTCTACTCCACTTACTGCCCTTTTTCTGATGTTCCGACGCCGCTGGAGTCGTGTCGACGCCGTGAGGCGGTTCCGGTTCGGTCTCGGCGGCCTCGGCACAATGTCAGTTCTTTGACGACGCCGGTAGGCGGTTCCGGTCCGATGTCGGTGGCCTCGGTTCGATCTCGACCTCCGATTCGACGGCGTCGGGCAGTCTCTTCACGATGTCGACTTCGGGCGGCTCCGGTCCGATGGCGCTCTCGGCTCCGATGACGTCGGCCGGCCTGGCCTCGATGTCGACTTCCGGCGACTCCGGGGTGCGATCCTCACCCCCGACCTCCGGTGCTCCTCCACACAGGTTCCGGGCGACTCCGGAGTGCGATCCTCACTCCCGACCTCCGGTGCTCCTCTACCTCGGTCTCCGACGACTCCGGAGGGCGGACTTCACTCCTCCGATGACGCCGCTCGCTCGACCTCGGTTCACTTCCTCCTCGACCTCTGGTATTCCTCACGACCTCCGACGGCGCCCTCTCACGACCTCAGGCGGCTCCGGGTACGACGTCTGCTACTTCAGTCAGCGCCGCTTCTCCACCTCGGGCTCCAGGTCTCAGGCTACTCGACGCCGGACTCCAGGGAAACCAGTTTCCAGGTCAGGATCTTGCTGCTTTCTGCTTCTAAGGCCTGTTCCTGCTGTCCAGGTCCTTAGGATGAGTTTTTCTGTCTTCTTCCCACACAGGGCTATAGGCTGGGATCCATCAGTAAGGACAAGTATCAAGGGTGGGTTTATGGACCCCACTCCAGGCACAAGTTTCCACCCCTGCTGCTTCACTCCTTCCTCCTTCACTGTTGTGCTCCACTCTCTTCACCAGTCAGGTGCCAACTGCCAGCTCCAACTGCCAACTGCCTCTCTTATCCTCCCAACATTCTAAACCGTCTCCAACTGTCACAGAGTTCTGGAATCTCCTGGAATGTTCTGGAAGGTGCTGGTAGGTTCCAGTGGATGCTGGTGATGTCACAGGTGGCCACCATTTTGTGCTCCAGGCCCTCAGACAGAAGTTTCAGGGGTAGCTAAAATGGCTCCCTGAATCTGTAGCAACACGAAAAAGTCTGGTGGTTCCCAAAAAGGAAAAATTCAAACAGGGTTTGAGGCAAAAGTGGGACAAAATAAATAATGATGAGGAGGGACCACCCAAAGGGCTGACAGGTCTAACACGCGTCCCCCCCAGCTGAAAGTGGGGAGAGCTACCCAACCCCTTGGGAGTTCTCATCACTAAGGCGGAAATACCTTGAGAGACCGTCTGCATTGGCGTGGTCCACTCCAGGCCGATGTTCCACCTGAAAGTCCATCCCCTGTAGGGAAATAGACCACCTCAACAACTTGGGATTCTCCCCCTTCATTTGCATCAGCCAACGAAGGGGTCGGTGGTCGGTCTGAACTAGGAAGTGCGAGCCAAACAGGTATCGCCGCAACTTCTTCAGAGCCCATACCACTGCAAAGGCTTCACGCTCTATTGCACTCCACTTCTGTTCCCTGGGAAGTAGTCTCCTGGATAGGAAGACCACGGGTTGATCCAGACCCTCTTCGTTGAGTTGCGATAACACTGCCCCAATGCCATGTTCTGATGCATCTGTCTGGACAATGAACTTCTTGGAAAAGTCTGGGGCCCTTAAGACCGGGGCCTCGCACATGGCTTTCTTCAATTTCTCAAAGGCTTGCTGACAAGCCTCCGTCCAGACTACCCGTCGAGGTTGTTTCTTGGACGTGAGCTCCGTGAGAGGGGCTACGATGGTACCGTACCCCTTCACGAAGCGGCGATAGTATCCCGTGAGGCCCAAAAATGCTCGGACCTCAGTCTGTGTCTTGGGGGGTTCCCAGGCCATGATGGCCTCGATCTTCGCCTGGAGGGGTTGCACCGTTCCCCTACCCACCAAGTGTCCAAGGTACACTACCGACCCCTGCCCGATCTGGCACTTGCTGGCCTTGATCGTCAATCCAGCTTGTCTCAGGGCCCGGAGAACAGCTTGCAGGTGACGCAAGTGATCCTCCCAGCTGTTACTGAAGACGGCTATGTCATCCAGATAAGCAGCAGAGAAACTCTCCATCCCGGTGAGGATCTGGTTTACCAGGCGCTGAAACGTGGCAGGTGCGTTCTTGAGCCCAAAGGGCATCACACAGAACTGGTAGTGGCCATTGGGCGTGGAGAAGGCTGACCTTTCCCTTGCTCCATCAGTCAAAGAGATCTGCCAGTACCCAGAGGTAAGGTCAAAGGTACTTAGATATTGGGCAGCTCCCAGCCGGTCAATTAATTCATCCGCCCTAGGGATCGGATGAGCATCAGTTTTGGTCACTGAATTCAGTCCCCGATAGTCCACACAGAACCTCAGTTCTGGTTGGGCACCCGGTGGTGCAGCTTTTGGTACTAACACCACCGGACTGGACCAGGGGCTGCTAGAAGGTTCGATCACTCCTAGCTCCAGCATCTTAGTGACTTCACTGTGAATGCTGGCCTTCACCTTGTCTGACATCCGGTAGATCTTGGACTTCACAGGTGGGCTGTCTCCTGTGTCCACGTCATGGACGCACAGGTGAGTCCTACCCGGGACAAGGGAGAACAACGCAGAGTACTGCCCCAGGGCCTGGCGACAGTCCTCCTGCTGTTCAGGAGTTAGAGATGGGGAGAGAATCACTCCCTCCACCGACCCATCCTTTTCCTGAGACGCAAACAGATCAGGGAGAGGCTCGCTTTCCACGTCCTCTCCTCCGTCAGTCACCATCATCAAGATGACTTCGGGCCTCTCGTGGTGGGGTTTGAGGCGGTTGGCATGCAGCACCCGCAGGGGCTGACGAGGGGTCTTCAGGTCCACCAAGTAGGTAGCCTTACCCTTCTTCTCCAACACCTCAAAGGGTCCTGACCAGCGATCCTGGAGGGCACTAAGCTCTCCTGGTTCGATCACCCACACCTTCTGGCCAGGCTCCAACTCCACCGGGTGAGCGTTGTGGTCATACCACGCCTTCATCACTGCTTGGCTGGCTTCCAAGTTGTCAGAAGCTTGCTTCCACAACTTAGCCATTTGGCTCCGGAAGGCCAGCATGTAGCTCACCACATCCTGGGGAAGCTTTCTGGGAGTTCTTTCCCATCCGTCTCTCACCAGGTTGAGAGGTCCACGTACAGGGTGCCCATACAGAAGCTCGAAGGGGCTGAAGCCCACTCCCTTCTGTGGCACTTCCCTGTAGGAAAAAAGTAAACAGGGTAAGAGGACGTCCCATTTCCTCCGCAGGCTTTCAGGCAGACTTCTGATCATGCCTTTCAAGGTTTTATTAAACCTCTCCACCAGACCATTGGTCTGGGGGTGGTAAGGAGTCGTGAACCGGTAGGTCACTCCACACTCCTTCCACATTGCCCGCATATATGCTGACATGAAGTTGGTCCCCCTGTCGGACACAACTTCCTTGGGAAAACCCACTCGGGTAAAGATTCCCATCAGGGCCCTAGCCACAACAGGTGCTGTTATGGTCCTCAGAGGTATTGCCTCTGGGTACCGTGTGGCATGATCCACCAGAACCAGGATAAACCTGTGACCAGCTGTAGTTGGTGGATCTAATGGACCCACAATGTCGATGCCCACCCTTTCAAAGGGGGTGCTAACGACAGGAAGTGGTTCCAGGGGAGCTTTCAGCTTCACCCCTGTTTTCCCACTGGCTTGGCAAGACACACATGTCCGGCAGTAGGTATCGGACGTCACTTTCATCTGAGGCCAATAAAAGTGTGGGACAAGACGGGCGAAGGTCTTGTCTTGCCCCAGGTGTCCTGCCAATGGTATCTCGTGAGCCAACTCCAAAAGGAAGGCTCGATAACGTTGAGGAACTACCAAGGCTCGTGACGATCCATGTAGGGGTGCCTTGGGTTCACTGTAGAGGAGGCCATCCTCCCAGTAAACACTGTAGTTCCCTTCAACGTTCCCTGCTGCCTGGGCTTCGGCCTGTCGCCTCAGCCCCTCAAGGGTAGGGCACTCCCTCTGGCCCTGGCAGAATTCCTCCCTGGACGGGCCTCCCTCCACGTGCCACTCGGCCGGGATGGGTAAGTCCTCCAGGTTGGTAACGTCCCCCTCCGCAGACTCCTGGCCCACCACCTCCGGTGGCCTATCCGTCCTACGGGGTGGAGACGCCGAGGCAGGCTCCTCCTGTCCTCGGTTCTTCCCTTGACTGGCAGCTGGCTGGGCCTTTGTTCCAGGCTCCAGCCGGAATGAACTCCCTCTTCGGGTAGTCTCGGACCTTGTGCTAACACAGGCCCAGTCAGGTGTACCCAGCATCTCGGTGTGAGTCCGGTATTCCACCTCCTTCCAAGCGTTGTGCTCCATGTCATTGCCCAGCAGACAATCGACTGGCACGGCAGGGCTTACGGCAACTCGAAGTGAACCTGCAACCCCCCCCCATTCAAAGGGAACCTCGGCCACGGGATAGTGACCTGTTCTGCCGTCAGCCATCGCGGCTGGGTGGAGTACATCGGGAATTACCTGCTCTGGAGACACCAGCTGGCTACGCACCATAGTCATACTGGCTCCTGTGTCTCTCAGAGCCTCCCCTCTTTGGCCGTTGATGGTGATCCACTGCCCATACTTTGCGGTATTTGCGGGCACCTGGATCTTAGGAACCATCTCCCGTTCTCCCAGGGACACTAGAGTGACACCCGCCCACTCCCTTCCCTTAGTTAAGGGCATCTCCTCCCCGAGCACTACACTAGCTACTCCGGGGGGCTTTCCTCCAGTGGGAGGGGGTGATCGTTTCTGACACTTCGGATCTCCTTTATAGTGTCCAACGCCACCGCACTCGTAGCAATGGACAACCCTTGGCTGCTGACTCTGGCCAGGATTAGGGTTTCTGGGTGGGTTAGCCTTAGAGGTGAATCCTGTTCCCTTCCCTTGGAAGTTATTTTGGGGACCTTTGGAGAACTCCTTTTTCTTTTCCCCTCCCTCTTTCTTCTGGGGGGCGCCCTGTCCGGCCTTTTGAGTATCCCCTCCAGTCCCCCTTGTGGACACCCGGGTACTAGCCCAAATGTCCGCCTCCTCAGCAAGCTTCCGGGGACTGGTCAGCTTGCTATCCACCAGGTGTTGCCGCAGTTCAGGGAAACATTTCTCGAGTAGGTGTTCCTTCAGTACTAGGTCAAACAGCTCCTCGTAGTTCCTTACTTCACTGCCCTGAATCCAACCTTCCAGTGCCTTCTTTGCATAGTCCAGGAAGTCCACCCAATTCTGTGTGCCCAGTTTGTGACTACCCCTGAACTTCTGTCTGTACTTTTCAGGTGTTAGTCCAAACTTTCTGATGAGCGCCAGTTTCATGGTGGGGTAGTGGGTCTGCTCATCCTCTTCGAGGCCCAATAAAGCATCCCTACCAGCTGGAGGCATGTACCTATACAATCCTCCTCCCCAATACTTCACTGGAACCCCATGGGCCCTCAACGAGACCTCATAGGCTGCTAGCCACTTGGCGATGTCGTCACCCGCCCCATAGCTAGCTACTATGTCCTTTGGCAGGTAAGGTTTGGATTCCCTGGTGATTTCTTGGTCTTTGCTGCCACCATTAGGAACAGTTGGTGCCCCAATTCTTAAGATCTGAAGCTCTATCTCTTTCAGTCTTATCTCATGAGCCATCTTCTGTTTCTCCGTCTCATGAGCCATCCTCTGTTCCTCCTTCTCCTTCTCCAGCTTTGCTAAGTCCCATGTGAGCTGTCTTTTCTCCCTCCGATCTGCTAACTCCACTTCGGATAAGCCCCCACTAGAGACAGTGCTGCCCTTCCTAGAAAGTGTCCTGGGCCCTGCTGACAGGTTCCCCACCTCAGGTTGGTACATCTCAGCCCCCTCGGGGTCAGGCTCTCCATCCCTGTCTTCCTCCTCAGCCTTGCTTTCTCGGCGTGCCTCCCCCCAAGCCCTTAAGCTGGTTTGGAGTGCACCCTTCTTTGCTCCTGGGGGACAGTACACCCCCTCCCGCTGGCAAAACTCCCTGAGTTGGGCCACAGTGTACGTTTCTAAATCTTCTAGTACAAACTCCATCTTGCCCACTCAGGTTAGAGGACAGGTTTTGTGCAGTAACAATGTAGGGGGGTACCTTTAATAATACCTCCTCCCACCACCAGAGTAAATTTGGAAAAAACAAAAACCCACAATTAGGAAGGCCGCTTTGAGAAAACTCCCGGTGTAGGCCTATGGACTACCCACAGTTATTGTTGAGTATATGTAGGCACAGCTCTATCCCACCACTGAACACCAATTTATGTTGGAAACAGCCCACTCCCACTCCGCAGGGTGGTGGTGGACTCCCCGAACACACTGTGGTAGCTTGGCTCGAGTGGTCAGGAAACAGGCGCAGTGCTAAGCATACAATATACCCATACAAGAACCATGCGTGCATCCGTTCCAAAAACGACTCTACACCGTAAAAATTATGAAAATATTCTTTCTTTATCTTTTTCTCTTAGTTGCTGATTTGAAAAATAAATAGGTCAATCACAATATACAAGTTTCAATTAGTGCAGGTCAAATAAATATTGGCTGTTTGATGAAATAAATAGGGGTGATCATAAATAACAGGGCATAAATACAAGTGCAATATATACAGACAATTAAATACTTTGAGGCAATAAATACTGTACCAATAAATATTGTACACCAACAAGTCCTGTGGACCTATAAATATAGTGCAGCAATAAATAGGTAAAAATTCAATAAATACAGTACCCCCAATAAATAATTAAAAGTATACAGCAACACTCATGTAATCAGATGACACTTCAATTCTTAAGGGCTGATTTGGCCCAGGCACAGCTTGTAGGGTTGTGGAAGGCTTGAGGGGGGGGGGCTACTCCCTGGCTGGGACAAGGCTGAGGCCTAAGCTGAGGTAGATCAAAGGGGGGAATACCAGTGCCCTGGCTTTCTCTCTCCACACAACCTCTCTAGGTTAGTCCCAGTTCACCCCAGGCACAGTCAGGTTGGTTTCAGCACCTCCCTAGCCCCTTAGAGCAGTCTCTCAGGTCTCCACAGGGCCTTAGGCGCCCTCTACTCCACTTACTGCCCTTTTTCTGATGTTCCGACGCCGCTGGAGTCGTGTCGACGCCGTGAGGCGGTTCCGGTTCGGTCTCGGCGGCCTCGGCACAATGTCAGTTCTTTGACGACGCCGGTAGGCGGTTCCGGTCCGATGTCGGTGGCCTCGGTTCGATCTCGACCTCCGATTCGACGGCGTCGGGCAGTCTCTTCACGATGTCGACTTCGGGCGGCTCCGGTCCGATGGCGCTCTCGGCTCCGATGACGTCGGCCGGCCTGGCCTCGATGTCGACTTCCGGCGACTCCGGGGTGCGATCCTCACCCCCGACCTCCGGTGCTCCTCCACACAGGTTCCGGGCGACTCCGGAGTGCGATCCTCACTCCCGACCTCCGGTGCTCCTCTACCTCGGTCTCCGACGACTCCGGAGGGCGGACTTCACTCCTCCGATGACGCCGCTCGCTCGACCTCGGTTCACTTCCTCCTCGACCTCTGGTATTCCTCACGACCTCCGACGGCGCCCTCTCACGACCTCAGGCGGCTCCGGGTACGACGTCTGCTACTTCAGTCAGCGCCGCTTCTCCACCTCGGGCTCCAGGTCTCAGGCTACTCGACGCCGGACTCCAGGGAAACCAGTTTCCAGGTCAGGATCTTGCTGCTTTCTGCTTCTAAGGCCTGTTCCTGCTGTCCAGGTCCTTAGGATGAGTTTTTCTGTCTTCTTCCCACACAGGGCTATAGGCTGGGATCCATCAGTAGGGACAAGTATCAAGGGTGGGTTTATGGACCCCACTCCAGGCACAAGTTTCCACCCCTGCTGCTTCACTCCTTCCTCCTTCACTGTTGTGCTCCACTCTCTTCACCAGTCAGGTGCCAACTGCCAGCTCCAACTGCCAACTGCCTCTCTTATCCTCCCAACATTCTAAACCGTCTCCAACTGTCACAGAGTTCTGGAATCTCCTGGAATGTTCTGGAAGGTGCTGGTAGGTTCCAGTGGATGCTGGTGATGTCACAGGTGGCCACCATTTTGTGCTCCAGGCCCTCAGACAGAAGTTTCAGGGGTAGCTAAAATGGCTCCCTGAATCTGTAGCAACACGAAAAAGTCTGGTGGTTCCCAAAAAGGAAAAATTCAAACAGGGTTTGAGGCAAAAGTGGGACAAAATAAATAATGATGAGGAGGGACCACCCAAAGGGCTGACAAGTCTAACACAGGAGTACAGAGTGATTGGTCAGACTCATTTTCATCCTACGTTTCCTCCAATCCCTTTAAACATACACCAGTGAGTGCCTTTGCATGGTTCAAAATTTGAGCATCATGTCAAGTCAACATCCACTTTGCAACATTGTATATTGTCTCCAATCGACTTTTGCTGGCCACCTGATGGAAAAATTTGAACTGGAAACTCGGTCTCCATGACAACCAGCATGCATTTAGGCCATAATAATTGTCCCTCATGTGTCCCTATGTAATTTTACAATCCACACACAGGTACGGTGCGCTTCACACGTACCCCTACGGCACCAGTTGCACAGTGCGTTTGACACGTACGTGTACACACTGGTCGTACACGTGCGTGTACGACCAGAGTGTACACGTACGTGTACTACCGTAGTACACGTACGTGTACACACTGGTGGTACACGTATGTGTACACACTAGTCGTACACATATGTGTACGACCAGTGTGTACACGTACGTGCACCACCAGTGTGTAAATGTACGTGTACACACTGGTCGTACATGTACGTGTACACACTGGTCGTACGATCAGTGTGTACACGTACGTGTACGACCAGTGTGCACACGTACGTGTACTACGGTAGTACACTTCTGTGTACTACCGTTGTACACGTACGTCTACACACTGGTCGTACACGTACATGTGTACGGTCCGTACACACACGCGTACTCCTTCACCAACACCAATATAGTGATGCGTACCGTACACACGCCCTCAGAGCGTGTGTACGGTGCGTTTAACATCTTCCACTGGTGATAGGAGGTGCACAGGCAAGGAATGGAGGTCTCAGACTCGCACAAGGCTGTACATCAAGTCATTGTCAGTGCAGTCCTTCTTGTGCAGGGCCTATGTGTGTCAGGCAGTGATATGGCACATGTCTCCTCATGTTTTTGCGCAATAGATGTGTGATGACCTGTGTACACATGCCATGTGTGATGGGGCACTATGTGGCACACTTCCCCTTCACATTTTGCACATGTGTGCATGTAGTACAAACGTGTCAAGCACTGCATCACTAGTATGGCACAGTCACCAACACCCGCAACTGTCCCCTGATGCCAGGGACAAGGACACCAACACCTGACATCTCACTACCAGCGTGGCCCGATGTGACTATGTCGTGTGTGTCATGTGTTCCCATGAGCTTGCTGTTGGTGTTCCGTCAACTGCATCTGCTGTTGCTGCATCCAACATGTGTCTGTGCGTAGATGGCCATGGAGCACATATACGCACACCATGCCACATGTGGATTCACACGTTACGTGTGTCTGGATGCTTCGAACATGTTCTTTTGACATGAGGTCATATCTGCTTCGTCTCCATGTCTGTGTTTTCATTTTTCATGTGTACCCCTTCATCGCAATGTGTGTGAGCTGCTAATTTTTAATGACATGTGCCCTGTGCATCTAGCTTGACGCCAGCTGTCTGTATGAGATGACATCCTTCAAGTGCAGATATGTGGATGTATGTCACTCCTGTGATGTCTCTGGCTGTTCACTTACACTGGCCCACAGCTTGTACTTTCAGGGCATGTAATGTAGAACTTGACAATCAACGGTTGTAGCTGGCTCTTCGTAGGAGTCTCATCTGGCTGGCATACGTGTCCTGGATGTATTGCACAGACCAGACTCTGTATTTCGCAGATGTGTATTAGCTGTTGACCATGTGCTCAGTTTATTGACATTGGTGTTGTAATGTACTCACTCTTCGTTATTCCTTCCAAATTTCTACAGGGCACCGCCTCTCCCCCGACCAATGCCAGACTTGGGTGCCATGAGGGAACGTGACTGCATAAGACGCTACCGCTTCTCGCAAGAGTTGATTGAGCACTTGACCGCCCGGCTGGCACCACACCTCCAACCGCTACACAGGTATCCTACTGCGCTGACCCCCAAGAGGAAGGTGATGGCAGCCCTACATTTTTTTGCCACCGGTACGTTTCAATTCACCATAGCTGATGTGGGTGGCATGTCCCAGACCATGTTCAGCCGTGTCCTGCATGATGTTTTAGAAGCCATGTTGGAGCACCTGGATGAATTCATCCATTTTCCGACTCGTGAGCAGTTGACAGGTGTCAAGGGTGAGTTCTATGCCCTGGGAGGGATGCCCCATGTAATTGGGTCCATTGATGGGACACATGTGGCTTTGGTACCACCACAGGCACAGGAGGTAGCCTATCGAAACCGAAAACATTATCACTCCATTAATGCCCTTGTGGTGTGTCTACCTAACATGCTGATTTCCCATGTCTGTGCACGTTTTCCAGGGTCAGCACACGATGCCTCCATCATGAGGCGTAGCAGGGTGCCAGAAATGATGCTGCGGCTGCACAACGAACGAGCATGTCTTGTTGGTGGGTATACTCTGTTTGTCCTGTATTTAGCGGTATCTTTGTATCTTACTGCATCTCCTGACCCACTTCTTTACATGATGTTTCCATGTAGGGGACACTGGCTATCCCAACATGCCATGGCTGATGACGCCTCTCCGCAACCCCAGAACAGCTGCAGATCACTGTTACAACAACACCCATGGGCAGACCAGGCGAGTGCTTGAGAGGACGTTTGGCCTCCTGAAGAGCCGATTCCGGTGCCTTCACAAGAAAGGAGGATCCCTCCCATATGCACCGGTGAAGGTCTGCAAAATCTTCATCGTGTGCTGCATGCTGCACACATGGCAGTGGAGAAAGCTGTGCCACTCATCATGGATCCGGATGAGCAGGAACATCCACCCGTGGAGGATGAAGGGCTTGGTCATGAGGCAAGTGAGGAGGAGGAGGAGGAGGAGGAGGATATCCGGAGTCAGCTCATACGCAACTTCTTCTCTTAATGGTGAGTCCCTGGGTCTGAGTGTGCACGCTTTGAGCCTTGTGTGGCTTGTGTTGCAATGTGTGTGTCCAGCTGACTGTATGCTAAGTGACTTAGAGGTGTGTTCTGATGTGTCACTCGAGTGATGATGTCATTCCACACATTGTAGCTGAGACAGTAAATTTAAAACTAGCATGGTGACAACCTTATTCCTGTAGAGTCAATGACCATGCATGCGGTTGACTATCTTTTTGGTGACTTCTTGTGTGTCTGTCATCCCCAGGTAGTTGCGCATGCTGTCTGCTCGTGGCATCGTTGGGCTCCTGCTATTCCTCATGAGTATTGCAACGTATGCTGAATCAGCGTTGCATGCACAGACATGGTGAAAAGTCTCCTTTGGGTAGGATTGCAGCAAGGCTTTTTGGGTGCGGTAGTTGTTTGGAATGTGTGGGCACTGCTCCTGTGCATGTTTTGTTACTATGCATACATGTCGACTCACCATGGGGCACATGACATGTAGCATGACTCCCATGAATTGATAGTCACCCTACGTGACAGTCATCTGTAATGGGATTGTGGATTGTGAGGAAGGCATCAATGTGTGTAAAACTTCCCTCTGAAACATACGGGAGGCTACGGGTGGACATAGTATGGGACATCCCCATAAGAGGCTCAATGGGGAATTGCAGCCTCTCCGTGTGCAGCAGGGGTTGTTTGGCTCACCCCCTTCACTTGTGTGCCAGTTCAATGGATTTACAGCATCTGTGGTGTGAAGGGGGTGTCCAGTGTAGGTCCCACATGTTCAGCCAAATGACCTGTGAGTCTGTTCATATTGATGCATTTCCCTTAGTGTGAGCCTAAGTAATAAAGGTGTTCCTCACCCTCCAAGGTGCCTCATTTCTGTCAATGCAGGTCTCTTGCCACTGTGCATGCGGCATCTCTGGCATAGTTGTCAAAGATTGTGCATATGAGTCTATGTGTAGATTAGCAACATGCATGCTGTTCTTCATGGATTCGAATCTCTATTGTGCATGAATGGTTGTGTATGTATTTGGGCATGTTGGTCCCCACAACGGGCCCTCAACACCTGCTGAGGGTGTGTTTCCTGTGCGCAGCTCGGCCTTCAGTTTCCTGATCCGGTGTCAGTCATCTTTGGTGATTGTGCATCCATTGTCTCTGGGTGTGCCATGGAAAACCGGACACTCCTTCCTTTACATACGCCTGTTGTAGTTGGCCTTTCTGACATCCTTGTCTTTGTGTGCAACTTGTGGCATATTTTCCAGGACATGCCGCCTGCTGCTGCAGCCCCTGCAGCAAGGGCACACAGAGATTCCGGATTTGGCAACACACACGCCTCAAAGATGCTCCTCCCTTCCTCCCTCCACCCATTCATTTGGCTGTCATCAGCTTGTCTGTGCCACTGTTGCGGCCACGCGGTGCCAAAGGCTGGACCGTCTACACATGCAACGTGCACATTGCACGACCCTCATGTCCTTGCATGACCCACATCACACTACAGTCTGATGTTGCAGCCACCCTCCATGCAATGTCCATCCGCATATCTACCGCCTGCTCTCAGGCATACACTAAGCGCACACACAACACCTTTGCATGATGAGTGTGCAACTCCGACTGCCTACACAGCGCTGCCACGCCTTCCATACCCTGTCACACCAACCAGGTCATGTCCCTCCTACTCCCCACTGGCTCTGTACCCCAGCAAGGCCATGGGAGTGGGACTCAAGGCTTCTGCATGTAGTATGGTGTCGTCGTCTGGCACATGGCACAGGTATCATCTCTCAGCGTGTCAATCTACAATGTGTCCAAGACCCCCCTCACCACCATCACATGCGCACAGCACCTCATCATCAGCTCGTATGCCATTGACAGCCAGGTGCTCCTCACCCTCACCACAGACGCCGACATTGCCAGTTCCAATATTCAAGAATGCATGAGATCCATTGATGAATGGCTGAACATCAGCCACCTGAGGCTGGACTTGTACAGGACTGAGGTAATTATCTGCGGATTGTCCCCTTACAGCTGGGTCAACTGCTTGTGTCCCACCTGCAAGAGCCCTGCACAAGCACCCAGTGGGCACGCACACAAGATGGTGTGCATCATGTATTGCTCGCTCACATTTGCCATGGTAATCACCAGTATCTGTACCTCAGGCTGCAACACCCTCTGCATTATGCACATGATCCACAGATAGATCCACTCCAAGGAAAGACAGACCATCCCCCAGGTCCACGACAACATCCATGTCAAATACTGCCCTGCCCTCTACGGAGCAAGTACATCCAAACTCTCGGGAAACTAGTACACATCCAGCGTGCATCTGCACACCTCAGCTTCAACATCCCGCGCCCCAGCCACATCACCGTCCAGCAGAGATAGCTGCAATGGATCACTCTCTGCTGCAGGATGACCTTCAGACTCCCCACCCACACTCAGGAGGCAGGCCACAACCCCGACCCAAAACCAACCTTGTACCACTGTCATCCGAGACCCCGTTGGGCCATCTCCGTGCATCCAACCTTGCCCTGGCCACCATTCTTCAAATCCACCGTACTCCAGCATGCAGGACATAGTTCTACCACCTGGCAAAACATACCTGGGACTCCCTCCCCGGGAACCTCCACATGAGCCATGACCTCTACGCCTTAATGATACTCTTCCAAATAGGTCTGTCCGCACAGTATTGCAAGCCCACACTCAGCAGCTTGAGGCCATCACAGGTGAGTAGTGTGCTCCATGTCTGCATTGAATGATACATTGTGACCCATGTGTGTCCTGTACCAGACTCAGATCCAAGGGTATGGATGGGTGGAGTTAGTTCAACACTCAGGCATAGTTTGACATTTACACACACATATGTTGTGGACTAATGCAAAATGACTGCAACATCTCATAATAAAAAATACATCTTTTTATTTGCGGTGGGGTATGTGTTTTGGTAGATAAAATAAGGTGCTCTACCGGGTGCATGGAATCCAAAGTTCACAGGATGAGATGGTATCCTTGGCATTTGAAGTCATCAGAGCCCAGACCACAGTGTTGGTGATCATTGGTCAGACTGTGACCAGCAAGTCCATGTGGCAGAGAATGTCATTGGATGTGGTGCTGCCGTTGCGCCAGAGGGCCAGGTGCCAGGCCAGGTGACCTGGGAGATGTGGATGGTCCGCTGCCTCTCACGGTCTTTTCCGTGGATGACCCACCTTCCTCCCGGGACCCTCAGATGCAGGCCTTGACGATGTTTGGGATGCTCCGTCGGACAAATCCTCCTCCTCCTCCTCCCTCCCTGTGGCTAGTGCTGGTCTGCGCCTGGTGTCACAGGGAGGGTTGCCCATGTGGTCGGCGATCCGACGGAGTGAATGGCTTATGTCCCTTTGCACCGCCAGGAGCTCACCCAGTCTTGCCTCCATCCGTCCTTGGTGTTGTTGTTGACTGGCATGTTGCTCGGACTGCAGGTTCTTCATCTCGTCGAGGGTCCCCTTCATCTCTGTGAGGCTCCCCACTACCTGGCTGATGCCCCTGGTGTCACGCCGTTATGTGTCCAGGATGTGGCGTATGTGTGACATACCGGTTCCCTCAGCTGGCTGGTCAGGTTCGCGCCTCCGCCTGCCTTCACTCCCACCACCCCTGCCCACATGAGCCTGGCCTGCCGTTGTGGGCACATCGGGTTTACGGGACCCCTGAGGGATGGCATTTGCGGGGTTGCCTGCCTCCTCTTGGGTGCCCGGAGAACCTTGTCCCTCCTGGTCAGACTGGCTCTGTTGTTCAGTGCGAGCAGGGCTCCTGGGTGTCTCCTGGGATGTGGCAGGAATGGGGGTGGTGGTTGGCACAGATGTACCTGAAGCAGGTGCTCTAGGGGCTTGGGCACCAGAGGGTCCAGGTTGGTCGGGGTCATCCACGGAGTGGTGAGAGTCGTCGCTGCCGGTGGGATCATCTTCACGCCGAGCCTGGGACTGTGATTGTTCCCCCCATTGTTGGGGGGGAGATCCATGACGTTGCCCTGTGTGTGAGAGAGAGACAATGTCAATGCTGTTTCATGCGACATCCATGTTTCATACATATTCAAGTTGGCACAGTTCCTCCAGGTAGTTGGATGTGCCTAGCATTCCTCCCAATGTCCACTTGTGGATGGATATGTTGCGGGGACAGATTGATATGTTCTCCTGAGTGTTTGACCTGTAGAATTGTGGCTTGGATGCTTATTTGGCTATGGATTGATCTTGTTGTGTCACATGTCCATTGTGAGAGTGGATGAATCCGTTGCCTGCCCTAGGGGTGTGTGCTTGTGTAAGGGGGGGGTTGGGACCGGGCCTGCTGTTGTGTGTAATGTGATTTGTCATTGGGTCTCCCAGGTGATGTGTCTGTCCCCTCATGGTGCATGCTGGCATGACAGTGAGTGTGAGTTCCTGTGCTAGATATCTGAGCTAGTGGAGTTGGTGTTTGAGTGTAGAGTGGTCACAGGAGGGCCTTGTGCTGCATACAGCAGGGCCAAGTGTCGGCTACCTTGTCAGTACTTTGCCAGTCCCTGTGCCTTGGGCATGGTGCATGGGTATGTACCTAGGCCATATGGGCTGAGGGCATTGGTGTCTGCTTCTGAGTATCACAATGTGTTTCGTGAGGCCCACCCTCCCAGCATCCCGGACATCCAGTCTAGGGTTTGTGGTTCGTGTAGCCTGGGACATGACATAGCATGGCCTTGCTTTGTGAATGGGGCATGGACATGTAAGTGGCATGAGCGTGCTTTTTGAGTGTGGTTGTGTCCGGTGAGGGCTTCGGGGTAGTTGCGTGCATTTGGTGTATTTGGGGTGCGGATGCCATTGCCCCATGTTACGTAAGTAGTTTGTGTACTCACCAGGCTCTGCGACTCCTTCGACTCCGTGTACTCCCACCGGCGGAAGCAGGGCCATCACCTTCTCCTCCCAGGGATGGTAATGTACGGGTCTGCGGGGCAGCCCACCTCCAGTGATGTTGCTCTGGGCGTATTCCTCGTTCATTTTCCGCTTGACTGCCCTGCGCAGATCGTACCACCTGGCTTGGCATTCATGTCTGGTCCTTCGGATGGGCGCAACAGCATTCACCTTATCGACGATCCTCTGCCACAGGCTAGTTTTTTGGGCTATGCTGGTCTGTCTGACTAATGTTCCAAACAGCTGTGGCTCGACTCTGATGACTTCGTTGACAAGGAGGTCCAGCTCCACCCTTGTGAACTTTGGATTCTTGTCTGTGGGCATGGTGTGGGGTGTGGGTGTAGATGGTTGTGGGTGTGTGGGTGTGAATGTGAAGAGGGGGTGTTTGTGAAGGAGGTTGTGTGAAGGTGTGTAAGTTAAGGTGTAGTTAAGGTGTAAGTAAGGTGCAGTTGTTTGTCAGTGGGGTCTGGAAGCAGTGGGTCTGTTGCAAAGGCTCATGGGTTGTGTGTGTGGGCCCTTTTTATTGGTCCATTTGTGGGTGTGGCTGGGTTTGAATTTTTGGTGGGTGTGTTATAAGAGGTGGTTGTGATTTTGGGCCTCTGTTTGCCTGTTTGGATGTGTCAGGTAAGTCATTGAGATGTATTTTGTCATGTAGACGTGTTTTGTGGTGTTGTGCGAGTCGAATTGACCCTCCTTGGGCTGTCTTACAGTGTCCTGGTTATGTACGAGTCTTTTTCGCGTAGGTAAGGTCTGTACATACGCGATGCTGGGTGAGGGTGCTGGGGTACGGTGTTGGGGTACGGTGCGTACAGGTACGGGGCTGGGGTACGGGCCTGGGGTGCGGTGCATACAGGCATCATGGTCCTGGGGTACGGTGCGTACAGGTACAGGGCTGGGGTACACACCTGGGGTGCGGCGCGTTCAGTTGGGGGGCTGGGGTACGGGCCTGGGGTACGGTGCGTACAGGTACGGGGCTGGGAGACGGGCCTGGGGTGCAGCACGTACAGGTGAGGGGCTGGTGTACGGTCCTGGGGTACGGTGCGTACTGGTACGGGGCTGGGGTACGCGCCTTGGGTGCAGCGTGTACAGGTGGGGGGCTGGGGTACGGGCCTGGGGTACGGTGCATACAGGTGCGGGGCTGGGAGACTGGCCTGGGGTGCGGCACGTACAGGTACGGGGCTGGGGTACGGTCCTGGGGTACAGTGCGTACAGGTACAGGGCTGGGAGATGGGCCTGGGGTGCGGCACGTACAGGTGCGGGGCTGGGGTACGGTCCTGGGGTACGGTGCGGACGGGGGTGGTACAGTGCTGACATACGGGGGTACAGTGCTGACATATGCGGGGGGAGGGAGGGCAGTACGACTCCTATCCGGGCACAAGTTTACCCGTGTACATGTGTGCTACTGCGTTCGCTCCGTACGGGGTCTTTTACATGCCGTTGTGTATTCGGACGGGCGATACGGATCCTACTTGCGCGCTCGGACTTATGTTTTACGATTTGCACGTAAAAATGTCCGGCTACCTCTCGTACACTATTTGTATGTATTTTTAACGTACGAATCGTACTTCGCCGGTTGTAGGGCACTTGTACGAATCGTACGTAAAAATATACGGATACGAGTCGTACGCAAAAACATTTTTAACGGATCGGAATCGGCATCATAGTGTTAAGCATAATTCAATAATCACCAAACCAATACAATAATAACCATCAATCTGCTACCAAGAAAATTGATGCAGCGCACCAGACTAAATGTACATATTCTCCTTATGTCACAGATCCTTAAACACACCATCTCATTCATATACTCATTCATTGGTGGGGCCCATAACACCAACACACATTACCTTCACTCAAACACACCCAAATCTGTACACAGGAGAAAGGCGGCTGGACATGTGGGTACCTTATTACCTATCAGGATAGCATTGGACCAGTCAGCTGCTTTGAGGATGTCATCCAGCTTACCACCAGACCAGAGGGATTTACAGGCCATAGCACCTCTAAGAGAATGAGCCTGATATTTATGTAAGTCAATGCCTGCTAAGTTCATAGCGGTTTTAACCCACCTAGCAATGGAGGTAGAGGATATAGCTTTATGTGGTTTAACAAAGGAGATGGGTGATTGGTTGACATCAGGGGGTCGAAAAACAGACATTCTCTGATCGTACTCCCTCAAGCAATCAACAACACAAAGTTTAGGGCAGGAGTCAAAGCGAGGTACAAAATTGAATCGGACATAGTCTTAGTTCTTCTATAAATCTCAAATTTAACACCAAAGATGTTATAGGACCTATTAGAAACCTCTAAAGCTTTGACGTCGGAGACTCTTGGACAAGAAATTAGACATAAAGGACTAGCAAGTTTGATTGAAACGAATTTTCTGTTTAGGAGAGTGTTATCAGGCCAATTAGAGAAAAGATCTAAAATTAGCTTTATGTCCCAAAGAGAATCGTATTTGGGTTTTGGAGGTCTTCTTAAACAAATGCTCTTCATAACTCTACAAATAATGACGTTTTTACCTACCATTTTACCATTCAAGTGAACGTGACCAGTGGAGATAGCTGACCTGTAGCAGTGCATGGTTCTATAGCTAAGATCTTTATCAAATTGTTTGCAAAGAAAATTAACCCTGTCAACAATAGGTGCCTTAAGTGAATCCAGTTTTCCTTTCCAGGCACCAACGAACCCAGCTTCTCCAAATGTTGTTGTATCTGTAGTGGTTTTAATTGAGCAGACACACAGCAAGGAATAAAGTAGTATAGCTAGTGGTTGTTCTAGCTCATTTTTAGACTAGGCGTATCGGGTTTTCAACGTCAGATCCCGGTACTCCTCACAGAGTTCATACACACCACACTGAACACATTTTTGTTTCCTTTTTCCTTATCACTCATTTGATTTATAAGTTGGCAGTTGCTAATGATGAGAACCTGAGGATACAGACGAGTACCAGTCTGTAAACTCCCATGATGTTACTCCCGTGATGCACTGCTAACTTCTCCTCAACTTTTTTCACTCCCAGTTTCTCTTCAGATTAGCGGGAGGGTTATACAGGGAGAGGCAGCATATACACTAGGTTTTAAGATAAATAAGTGATTGAGGTCACTTTATGGCAGATGGGAGATATTGATCCACTGTCTTGTCACACAAAAGTGTGTGATTGTAAAAATACATGGTGGACGCCCATAGCAGTTCGTACAGTGGACAGAACAGGTCTTTTCTTGTGTTGAATTCTGTGAGAAGGGGGCGACCTGTTCTTTCCCACCCCCTTGGCTCCTATTTGTGTATAGTATCTGTAGTGGATACCTGGAGACCATGACTCTCTGAGGAGAGTTGCAGCTGTAGACGAAAGTCCAGAGACTTCATTGGATCTCCTGACACTTTCCAAGCAGGAAGGTTCCAATTCCCTGTCTGGATTAGGGGGTGAATTCCGCCATCTACGTCTGTTAGGAGATATTCTAGGGAAGGGATTAGACAGGGGGGTACGCATGCCAGCTCCAGAGCCGTGGGGAACCAAGCTTGAGATGGCCAGTAGGGAGTTACTAGAACAAGGGAGCATTGTTTGTGTCTCACTTTCTGTAAAACCCTTTGGATCATGGCAAAGGGGGGAAAGGCGTAGGCACTGAGGTCCTTCCAAGATTGGAGAAAGGCGTTCACTGCTATAGCTCCGGGATCGGGCATCCAGCTGAAGTATTTTTCCAGTTGAAATGTTAGTCTGCTCATGAATAGATCTATTTTCAAGGGACCCTAAATCTTGTCCAGAGACCTGAAGACGGACACGTTGAGTTTCCAATCGCTGTGATCTAGGAGGAATCTGGAGTTCCAGTCCGCCGAGATGTTGTATTTCCCGGGAAAGTATTCGGCTTTCAGAGCGATTTTGTGTTCCAGACAGAACATCCAAAGTTTTTGGGCCAAATTCGATAGGTCCGCAGATTTGGTGCCACCGAGACGGTTTATATAGGCTACTGCAGACATGTTGTCCATCTTTAAGATGACCGACCTGCCCTGTAGAGAGTGTTTGAAGCTCATCAAGGCGTAAAGACAAGCTGTGAGTTCCAAGTAGTTTATGTGTTGAGAGGATTCTTCCAGAGACCAGATGCCACCCGTGTTCTGATCGAGAAGGCAAGCTCCCCAGCCATGGAGGCTGGTATCTGATTCTAAAACAAATTCCGGTTTCGAACCAAAGATCGCTTTGCCGTTCCACGCGTCCAAGTTTTTGAGCCACCAAGCCAGTTCCAACTGGGCTTCTCGTTCCAGAGAAACGCGATCTTCGTACCAAAGGCCTGACCTTAGGGCCCTCGTTTTCACCCTTTGGAGAGCCCGATAATTTAGGGGACCAGGAAAAATCGCTTGTATAGATGAGGAGAGGAGACCGAGTAGTCTGGCCAGTTCTCTGAGGGGAAAGTCTTGTTGCTTCAAAACATGACGAATTTCCTTCTTGATTTTGGTTCTCTTCTTGGAAGGGAGTAGGAGGAGACATTTGGAGGTATCTACAGTGAAGCCCAGAAACTCCAGAGACCTGGAAGGAGTCAAGACCAATTTTTCTTTGTTAATGATGAAGCCCAGGTTTTCTAGAAGGTCCATTACTGACTTTAGATCTTGAGATACTTGTGTAAGTTCTTGCGACATAATGAGAATGTCGTCTAGATAGATGATCAAACGGATGCCTCTTTCCCTTAGGTATAAGGCGATTGGTCTCATAACCTTGGTAAAGCACCAAGGGGCAGAAGAAAGGCCGAACGGGAGGGCTTTGAACTGGTATAAGTGGTCCTTCCAGAGGAACTGGAGAAAAGGTTGGTGGATTTCGGCCATAGGAATGGTGAAATAGGCATCCTTTAGGTCTAATTTTACTAACCAGTCCCCTTCCAGAAGAAGATCTCTCAGAAGATGAATCCCTTCCATTTTGAAGTGTCTGTAGAGCAAACATTTGTGGAGATGTCTTAAATTCTCCAACCCTTGTCCTTTTTCTCTACGAGGAAGAGTATGCTTATGAATCTGAGTTCTTCCTGAGAAACTTCTATAATTGCTCCTTTTTGGAGCATGGAGGAGATCTCCTCTTCTATTATTTTCTGTTGTTCCGAAGGGAGTGGAAAAACCCATGGAAGAGAGGATTGAGTAGGGGTTTCTGTAAAGTCTATTCTGAAACCCCTGACGGTATTGAAAACCCATGGATCCTGAGTGATCAGTTTCCAATTAAAAAAAAATAATTTGAGTCTCCCTCCCACCTTTTGGGGGAAAGAAGGAGAGGTAGGAAGGGGAAGAATACTCACTTGGTGGGATGTTATTGATGGAGGGTCCGCGGGATCTGAATCCTCTGGAGTGCATGCCTCTCCCTCTTTGGGGATAGAACTGTGAGTTGTTGAATTGCTGAAAGCCTCTTCTGAAACCGCGTGATCTTGTGGAGGGCCTTTGGTTAAATCGGCCGGAAGAGAGGCCCCTTCTTCCGGCCCGGCCAAAAAGGTTATTATTAAAGACTTTGCGCATGTTCTGTTGGGCCTTATCCAAGGCAGTAAAATTTGCTATGTATGTGCCAAGAGATTTTATGAGATCCTCTCCGAAAAGTAAGCCCTTAGGGTTCTGAGAGGTCTCCTTTTCAGCCATGTCTGAGAGTTTCGGGTTTATTTTAGTTAAGACAACTCTCCGTCTCTCTGCATTTAAGCTAGCATTAGCATTGCCAAGCAGGATTAGAGCCCTCTGGCTCCAGCCCCTGATCAAATTCGTATTAAGGGGAGTGTCATTTATATGGCTCTCCTCCGCTGCGTCGATAATCCTAGCTAGTGGGCCTAAGACGTCTAGGAGACGATCTTGACGCCCTTTAAGGGACCTTTCCATGCCTTTATGTGGATCTCGACCAAGTTTGAAAAGAAACTTGATCAACTCTGGGTCTAAGTCTGGAGTTTGGCATGCTTTGTCAACAATGGAAGGTCTGGAACACTCTGCTCTGAGGATATTACGTGTATTACGCACTAATGGGTACCTCAACCACTTATTGTTGAATTTTGCCACGTGGTCTTGAGGCCACCACTCAGAGCTTCTGGGGCGTTTAAGGTTGAGGGGAGAGAACATTTCTTCTCCCAGGGGCTCGAGAATGCTATCCTTAGAGGAAGAAGGGGGTTCAGGGGGGTTAAAAAGGTCTTGATCATAGTCCTCATCCAAATCAAGGATGTATTTGTCAGGGGTATCCGACGAATTATCATCATAGAATTCATTGTCTCTCATAAGGTCATGAGCACTCAGATATTTTGTGCCGCCAAGGATACCCGGATATTGTGTGCCGCGAGGGGCACCTGAATACATTTTGCCGCGAGGGACACCCATGGAGTTCGAGGTGCAAGGACCTCCATTTGTAGTTGAGGTGCTAAGACCTCCCGGATTCTGTGAGGTGCTGGGACCTCCCATAGTGCTGTTAGGGGTTAAATTTTCTACGTTTTTAATTTTCTTTGATCTTTTACACCTTACATTGGGAATGTCAACATTGAGAGTTTCAGCGAACTCATCCTCCTCAGAGGGAAGTGACCTTTTTGAGGACATGACCTTTTTCAAAGTATCAAACATACAGGATTGCATTTCACTATGTAGGAGCTTTTTAAAAGCTTCATTTTCCATATTGGCTGTAGGGGCTGAAGCGTCATCCAAAATAGAAGTCCAGCTCAAAGGGTTAAATCATGAGCTAAGAGTCCTTTTTTTTTTTTTGCTATAAGGGCTTTAAACTTGTGGTTTTGTCAGGGAGGCAGCAGCTGATCGCCAAGTCCGAGGAGTAACTGACTCTCGATTGAGCTCGCGATCAGCTGCTGCTTCTTGTTGTCATGGGAACCGGTGCCTCGCGCCGGTGATTTAATAAGGATAAGCCCATAGCGGAGAACAAAGAAGAAAGGACCTTGGCAACGCGAGTACGCGACGTCGCGGTTGCCAAGGTTCATTTCTTTAAATTGTGAGCGTTACACGACCGCGCTCGAGCAGCGGCGTGCATCACGAAAAAAGAAGGGAATAAAAGCCAAAAAAAGCAATTCGCGCAGAAGGCAAGGTGAGGCCTGATAGGAAAAAACAATTTTAAAGGAACGATGTGGTTATAAGCTGGAATACTTACCGGTGCTGAAAATAAAAACGGTGGAGACAAATGAAACAATTCACCTAAAGTAAATAATACACGATATGGCAAAGAATAGCTATAGAGGAAAGAAAGGAGGGGGATTTCCATAAATTGGAAATCGGTGTGGAGGCAGAAAGTAGGAAGGATAGGGGGAAATTAGCCCAAATCATTCATAAATATGAAAGCAAGATTAATCAAAGGCATAAAGGAAACATAAATGAAGACCACTTATCTGCTCAGAGCCGCATTTAAAAGAGGCAGATTCATGTTGGCTCATGCCCTTTATGTATTTTCAATGTTCTATTATGGAACCTTTTTATTGTGAGGTATGCGGCTGCTTAGAGACTGCATTAAAAGAACATGCATAATGTAGCCTCCGTTCTTGTAATAAAATTTAGGCAACGCAAATGAATAACCCAAAGATATAGACAGCCACAACCGAGACCTAACGAACGAACAAACCCACGAACGAACGCTGCTGCAAACAACCCTTCCAACTCCAACTCTTCTCTCTTTCCGTAATGATTGATGATAGGTTTTTATACCCTTTTTTCCCGTTACTTCATTTAAAATTGTCAGTTCGGGGTTATCTGCAGTTTATTAGATTTTTCCCAGTGCAAACTTGTTCTTCCTAGTGACTTTTCACAAAGTTTTCAAATCGATATTTTCTGTTCCGTTCCCATGCGGGGAAACAGTAGCTGTACCTTTTCCAAGGTAAAAGGGTCCCACTGATATGTCCTCTTTTTGTCTCTTCCTTGACTTTCATTTGGTCGTCCTTTGGCTGGCAGACAAGTTCCCGACTTTCGTCCTTGGCAGGGAACACGATGTCTGGGGTGCAAACTACCTTGTGATTTCAACAGTCATCTAGGCATGCGCAGAAGTCATCACGTGCACATGGTAGCATCTGCTTCAGAGAACGGCATCCTGGGTACTGCGGCCTAGTAGGCCTGAATGCCAACTTAAGCAGAAATAGACATAACAGCAATTAAAATGTAGAAAATGAAAATTCTGATGTTCAAACCCATACTAATCCTAATATATTAGTATTTTCCTAGCTGTAGCAACATTTAAAGCAATAATACTTACCACTCAATAACTTTGAAGCACAAACAATCACAAAGCAACATAAATCATGCACTTTTACTATCTTACCACAATCTAAGGTTAGTTTGCGTACCATGGTTAATTAATTTATTATTCTGCCATGCAATTAGCAATTTAGTCCCACGTGTATTCATGTTTATCAAGATGTAAAGGTTAATTAATATCACTTCCAGTGCAAACGTGTTAGTTTAATTGATTTTTAGAATGATTAGGTAATTAATTTCATGCAAATTAGAAGAGGTATACAAAATTTTGTTTTACCTGCTCCATCAAGAGCAAGGTTAGAGCACAGTGAAATCATGTCTTCTCCACCGTCCTGGGGGCCACGCCCCCTGAAAGTGCCACATTTTATGACAGTACAATAGGAGATCACTACGTTTTGTGCACTTTCCCATTATCTGGAACTTGCATCCTGTAAAAAGTAGATACTTTTTCTTACTAAATATCTTTAAGAAAATAGTCCAGAATGTTCTGTTTGGTTAGGTGGTATTTCGACCATTGCGTGAAACCCTGTACCTCATTAGAGTTTAGCGGAGCGGAAGCACACCCATATAACAGAGGTGCTCCCATCCTACCACACTCACAATTCCCTTTCCAGTGGTGTAAGGAAAAAATTATGGGGTCGCTCTGCAGAATGTGATCAGGGCCCTTTAGCCTCCCATATGTCACAGAAATGTGTTAACCTTGGGCTGAATAGGGCCCCCTTCAGAATTTAGGGGTCCTGGAAGGTTTAGTGGCCCCCTGCACCCCAAAGGTTGGGAACCCCTGAATGGTTGGGCCCCTGTCTTAGGCCTCCCCCACATTGCAGGGTCTGCAGGGGCCTGCATTATGCCCCTGTTCCTTTCTCTATTCAGTGTCCGGGTTAGTGTTGTTACTTTGCTTGTGAAATGGCCTGCATAGTGGCCCCTCTGTGCATGGAGAGAGCTCCCTGCCCACCAGATTCATCGTATATTTTGTTTTGAAGAAACAGACTCCTTTTTAGGAGTTGTTTTTTGGGAAAAACGCATAAAATTGCTGAGCCGAATCTTCAAACTTGCTCAGCAAAGCTTCAGTCACTTCAGTGGAGCCCCTGCAGCTCGGATCAAGGAACAGACATGGCTGCTTTGTTGGTGCGGATCTCTAAATGTGGCAGGGGCCCAGGAGTGAAGACCACAGCCGCTGCTGACCTGCAGGGCGAGCTGGCCTTCCACCATGGTATAAACCGCCCCTACCTCAGGCGGGGCAGTAGCTCTGTATAAATGTGGTCAGTCATTCACCCCCTCCCCCACCCCCTTGTTGCTTGTTAGCTCTGTTTGGATGTGGTCAGTCATCCCCCCCCCCCCTCGTTGGTTGTTAGCTCTGTTTGGATGTGGTCAGTCACCCCCCCCCCCCTCGTTGGTTGTTAGCTCTGTTTGGATATGGTCAGTCACCCCCTCCCCCCCTCCTCTCGTTGGTTGTTAGCTCTGTTTGGATGTGGTCAGTCATCCCCCCCCTCGTTGGTTGTTAGCTCTGTTTGGATATGGTCAGTCATCCCCCCCCCCTCGTTGGTTGTTAGCTCTGTTTGGATATGGTCAGTCACCCCCCCCCCCCTCGTTGGTTGTTAGCTCTGTTTGGATATGGTCAGTCACCCCCTCCCCCCCTCCTCTCGTTGGTTGTTAGCTCTGTTTGGATGTGGTCAGTCATCCCCCCCCTCGTTGGTTGTTAGCTCTGTTTGGATATGGTCAGTCACCCCCTCCCCCCCTCCTCTCGTTGGTTGTTAGCTCTGTTTGGATGTGGTCAGTCATCCCCCCCCTCGTTGGTTGTTAGCTCTGTTTGGATATGGTCAGTCACCCCCTCCCCCCCTCCTCTCGTTGGTTGTTAGCTCTGTTTGGATGTGGTCAGTCATTCAGTTCACAATTCTAACCCTTAACCTAACCCTACCATGTACATCTAAGCCTAATTCCCAGAATAACTCTGTTTTATACCTTAATTGTAAACCTAAGATTAGGCCTATCACTTACTTCAACCCTAAACCTAACCCTAGACCTTAACTTACTGAAAAGGCTGATCCCAAGACAAACGGAACCCGTTAGCCTAACTTTAAGCTGAACCGACTCCTTATCTAAGCCTAACCCTAAAGCCTCGCCTAGAAGCTTGATTATCCAAAAGCCACAACTTGACAACTGATTAATTGATTGATTAACTTAATCCTAAATCCTAAATCTAACACTAACTGTACCAATACAGTGTTGAGATAGCAATGTGTGTGTAGTGTTATGTTAAAGGTTGCACTCTTTGCGGTCGGTATTGATGGGGTCTTGTTTATATCGCTATTGTGGAATTAACGCTGTGGTGATTCGCTGGACATGCTGGGAGTAGATGTCTCGTTCAATAGACTCCTCAGATTTAATGATCATAAAAAAGAAGAAATAAATATATATATATATATATATATATATATATTTCATATAGTGCTTCATAGCACACTTCTGCTGTTCCTAAGCATTCTAAATAGTAGGTGTTACCATTACCTCTTAATGGTACTCAGCTCACCTACCAGAGGGAGAGTAAAAGGATGGGGTGGCTTAGCCACGATTCAAACTTGGCACCTGCTGATCACTGCTTTGTTCCTGTGGCGAATATTGATCGTATCGAGTTACCCTGTAACATCATAGGGCAGCAATTGCTTCGGTTTGATACAAAAGCCCACTAATATGTGCAGGATTCTTGAATGTATGTGCCGCCTATGCGCTAGCCGGCCCAATTTGTGAATGAGGGCATTTGGGGGCGACCCGAGGTCTCATACAGGTGAACCTGAGGAGCGGGTTGGTAGCTCAGGCTGAATTTAGTATAGAGCCGAGCCTAGCTACTTTGGGGAACCGTGGGGAGTGGGGCTCATGTAAATGTATTTTCCCATAAGTTGGATCTCCCAGAAGTCTTTGCCCCACGAGGCGGACTTTTTCTTTTTGAAAGTGGCATTCACAGAACCCAACAATGCGGCCACTTGCTCTTTGATGCTGAGACAGCAGCTGACACAGTGTAGGTGACAGAGTGTGGATGACACGGGCCATGGGGCACTGTGATGACGCGCCACCAAATACTCAATCCAGCGCCACTAAATCCCGACGCAGCCGGTAATGAGCTGGGCATTCGCTGTTGTCACATCCTTCATCTCCTCTCGGTGACCTTCCTTCGCCCTCTTCATCTTTTTCTCCTCCTGCTAAGGAGAAGGAGGGTTTGTCAGAATCAATACAAACAATCCATAACCTCCGCCAGTTTTCTTAGTGACAGGATCACGTTGCAAGTGTCCTCCTCTTTAGGCCATCAATATAAACAGATGGCTGATGGGCTGGCTGCAGGCTCAGGGGTCAGTGCTGTGCAGGGATGTGGCGTTTCAACAGCTGATGGAGCTGCGTGGCTGAGCCCTCTGCTGCAGAGTCAAGCTTAGCCACTTTTAGGAGAAAAAACAAGGAACTGTGACAACAGACTCTGCTGAACAATAATCATTTGCTTCACGTACAATGTACCCAAATGCATGCAAAGCTTATGTGCATATATTTCCTCTTGGATTTTAGTTTTATCTCACTTAATCAACCGTCCCGGCTCTTCTACCCAAGGTACCAATTGCATCTTAGCTGTAAACATTCAGATGTCCTCTCTGGCCTTCACCAACATGTAACAACGTGGCTGTTGAAGAAGCCCATCTTCCCCACCAAATAGTTCAAACAAAGACTGGATATGTATGAAGTTTAGATGCTGCCATGAACTCTGCACCTGCATCAGGACAGGTGACTGTTCTGCATGGCATCTTTTATAGGTGAGTGTTCTGCATGGCATCTTTTATAGGTGAGTGTTCTGCATAGTGTCTTTTATAGGAGAGGGTTCTGCATAATATCTTTTATAGGTGAGTGTTCTGCATGGCATCTTTTATAGGTGAGTGTTCTGCATAGTATCTTTTAGAGGCGAGTGTTCTGCATAGTATCTTTTAGAGGCGAGTGTTCTGCATAGTATCTTTTACAGGTGAGTGTTCTGCATAGTATCTTTTAGAGGCGAGTGTTCTGCATAGTATCTTTTAGAGGCGAGTGTTCTGCATAGTATCTTTTACAGGTGAATGTTCTGCATAGTATCTTTTATAGGTGAGTGTTCTGCATGGCATCTTTTATAGGTGAGTGTTCTGCATAGTATCATTTATAGGTGAGGGTTCTGCATAGTATCTTTTATAGGCGAGTGTTCTGCATAGTATCTTTTAGAGGCGAGTGTTCTGCATAGTATCTTTTACAGGTGAGGGTTCTGCATGGTATCTTTTATAGGTGAGGGTTCTGCATAGTATCTTTTAGAGGCGAGTGTTCTGCATGGTATCTTTTATAGGTGAGTGTTCTGCATGGCATCTTTTATAGGTGAGGGTTCTGCATGGTATCTTTTATAGGTGAGGGTTCTGCATGGTATCTTTTATAGGTGAGTGTTCTGCATGACATCTTTTATAGGTGAGTGTTCTGCATGGCATCTTTTATAGGTGAGTGTTCTGCATAGTATCTTTTATAGGTGAGGGTTCTGCATGGTATCTTTTATAGGTGAGTGTTCTGCATAGTATCTTTTATAGGTGAGTGTTCTGCATGACATCTTTTATAGGTGAGTGTTCTGCATGGCATCTTTTATAGGTGAGTGTTCTGCATAGTATCTTTTATAGGTGAGGGTTCTGCATGGTATCTTTTATAGGCGAGGGTTCTGTCTGTGGTTGTTCAAGCAGGAAGAACTCGAATCATTTGGAGACAGAGTGTAAATCCGAAAGCATAGGCTGTACCTGTGCAGTAATGGCGGCCATGCCCCTGGCGCGGATGTATGACGTTACAACGCACACTTTTACAACGCATGCACTTACAACGCATTTTTTACAACGCATAATCCATTACAACGCATGACATTACAACGCAGGACACTACAACGCATTTTTAAAAAATACCTTTACAACGCATTACCATTACAACGCATACTACCTTTACAACGCATACCATTACAACGCATAATATTAAATTACATTTAAGGTAAGTATTAGATAGTATAGGGGTAAAAATTACTATTCTAACTCCAGGGGGTGCAACAGTAGGGTAAGTGTTGGATAGTATAGGGGTAAAAATTACTATTCTAACTCCAGGGGGTGCAACAGTAGGGTAAGTGTTGGATAGTGTAGGGGTAAAAATTACTATTCTAACTCCAGGGGGTGCAACAGTAGGGTAAGTGTTGGATAGTGTAGGGGTAAAAATTACTATATAACTCCAGGGGGTGCAACAGTAGGGTAAGTGTTGGATAGTGTAGGGGTAAAAATTACTATTCTAACTCCAGGGGGTGCAACAGTAGGGTAAGTGTTGGATAGTGTAGGGGTAAAAATTACTATTCTAACTCCAGGGGGTGCAACAGTAGGGTAAGTGTTGGATAGTGTAGGGGTAAAAATTACTATTCTAACTCCAGGGGGTGCAACAGTAGGGTAAGTGTTGGATAGTGTAGGGGTAAAAATTACTATTCTAACTCCAGGGGGTGCAACAGTAGGGTAAGTGTTGGATAGTGTAGGGGTAAAAATTACTATTCTAACTCCAGGGGGTGCAACAGTAGGGTAAGTGTTGGATAGTATAGGGGTAAAAATTACTATTCTAACTCCAGGGGGTGCAACAGTAGGGTAAGTGTTGGATAGTGTAGGGGTAAAAATTACTATTCTAACTCCAGGGGGTGCAACAGTAGGGTAAGTGTTGGATAGTGTAGGGGTAAAAATTACTATTCTAACTCCAGGGGGTGCAACAGTAGGGTAAGTGTTGGATAGTGTAGGGGTAAAAATTACTATTCTAACTCCAGGGGGTGCAACAGTAGGGTAAGTGTTGGATAGTGTAGGGGTAAAAATTACTATTCTAACTCCAGGGGGTGCAACAGTAGGGTAAGTGTTGGATAGTGTAGGGGTAAAAATTACTATTCTAACTCCAGGGGGTGCATCAGTAGGGTAAGTGTTGGATAGTATAGTGTAATATTATGCGTTGTAATGGTATGCGTTGTAATGGTAGTATGCGTTGTAATGGAATGCGTTGTAAAGGTAGTTTTTAAAAATGCGTTGTAGTGTCATGCGTTGTAATGTCATGCGTTGTAATGGATTATGCGTTGTAAAAAATGCGTTGTAATGGTAGTGCGTTGTAAAAGTTGCGTTGTAAAGGTTGTTCCCCCCCTGGCGCAGCTTCACTGCTGATGCTACAGTTGACATTTCAAGTCACCTCAGCCACTTTCAATGAGTGTGTGGCAATCACACATTTCAGCTGTTAGGGTTGAGGCTCATGCAGCGACCTCAAACCTTTTCGGGGACGTTTAAGGGCCCACGGGCCTTACAAAGGCTTTTTGAACAATTTAAGAATCGCTATAAATTGTTCAAACTCATAGGACATTTTATTTATTTTAAGCAGTTTGTATGCCGATAGTGCACTTCGAAGGCACAAGAGGGCAAATTCAGGATTCGTGGAAAAATTCAAAATGCAGAAATGTTTATTTCGATTCTAATAATGGAGCTAGTGAAGTAACACCTCTACGGCTTGTGGTAGCAAACTTTGTATTTATGTTTTACAGTATTGCAGATGCGAGCTTCTTTTGTTTTTTACTTTGCTCGCTTCTGATTTATAGTGCTTTGTGATTTCTTGCAACTCATGGCTTTGTATTTCTCCTCTCCTCTTACACTATCACCGCTGACGTAAAAGCATGCTCGTGGGGAGGTGAGGTAACACCTATTAAACAGTCACAACAGTACAACGAGAACATTTTCCAAGCTCGACAACCCGCGGGGCTGGGATCTGTGCTTGGTACTGAGGCATGGTAGATGGGACTAAGGTTTTTCTACTTTCAGAGCAGAGCATTACATTGCTTGGTCTAATAGAACCATGTTGTAATGGAAATGAATCCCTCTTGGTATGTGGGAGTCAGGTAACCAGTTCACACAGATTAACCAGTTACAGGTTTATTGAAGAGGTTACAGGTTAGGTTAAACCCCACCAGGAGCAGTATCCTCGCTGCTCAGCCCGCTCTCTCTCACTCTCCACTCCTTCAGTCACTCATCAACATTCTATTACATCATACACTGACTGAGCAGGGCAGAGGAACAGAGAAGCTGCACATAGAATGCATTACAACCATGGGAGGTGATAATACAACAGCACACCGATGGTGGCTTCTGTGGACACCTCCCTTTCTGAAAATCAGTGCACCACTGCAGCCATTTTTGTCAAAAATAAACAGGAGCTATTAAGACCTCTCGCCACTAACTAGAGTTGATGCTAAAAAACTGAGGAGCATAGGTTATAACTTCCCAAAAATAACACACAAATGTGACAAAGGCCATGTCATTTTCTATATCATGCTTGCAGATGGCCCAGTGAGTTAACGCTCTCGATTAACATCTGAACCCCGCAAATGTAAATACTGGAAAGGCAGGCTCTGCCTCCCATTCTTCAGAGGTTTTAATAAAATTAATTTAATTAAATGTATAGTTTGTGTATAGTCAGTAGATTATGTGGTTCAGGGCGAGGGAGTTTCGAGGCAGGGTTGGCTTCTTTCTCTGTGCACGATAGCTACTTCAGGAAGGCTGCTGACAGCCACGCGTAGAGACCTCACACTTCATTGTGCCCACGTTTTGCAGAAAACACCACCACTGCCTGCTCTGAGAGCCATCATTGTGCACAAAGACGGTATGTACACTACAGTCAAAAAATGACATTTGAAAATTACCCACTCTAACCCGGTTCCTGGACCTTAGATGGTGGGTCTAGAATAAAGATAAATGGGAAACCATCAAACTATGTCCTAGTTTGTTTTTTCTTTCTTTTTTAAAAAAAATCTTTTTATTAATAATCAAAACAATTGGCTTCAAAAGTATACTGATATCACATAGTAGGTTATTGCACAGAAACATTGGTACAGTCACCCTATCTCACCCTTTCCCAATGGGGGTTATATAATCTGACTTTCAGACAGCTTATCTAAATGTATCATTAGGTTCAGAGTTCACTCTTTCCCTCCTGACTATGTGGGTATAGCAACTCTAGTCCCCAGCCCTCCAGCCCCTATAGGCCAGTTCTACCCCTGGCTGCAGAGGCCTCTCTGACACCAATCAATGTTTTTCTCCCAGTCATCGATCGTAGGGACAGATACTTCCCCCAAGCTCTCACTATATTTCTTTTAGCCACTCCTGCCGCTCACCCTAGCCAAATTCCTTTGTACTACGGCCAGTCATGCTCCCCCTTTATTCCCAAGAGTAGCCACTTGGGTTCCACAGGGACCTTCAGGTTTGTCACTGTTGCCATCACTGTTGTAACTTGTGTACAGTAGGATTGGATCACTCGAGAATCTCATAGGGTGTGGAATGCCGCTGCCCGCGTCCCAAGCAATGGGACATCAGCAGGGCAGCATTCTAGTGGCCGCCCGTCGGAGCCTTCCCCCCCTTGCTGCCTCGCGCGCGAGGCCTACGCCCACTTGGGAAAAACCCCCTATCGCGTGGAGCTGGAGGCGGGCCGGGGGGGCGGGGGGCGCGGCTTACCACCCTTCTTAGTGGGCTCTCTCGCCCAGTTCCTCCTCTGTCTCCTGCGCGCCGCACCAGCCTGGACACGCGTTCACGTCGGTACTCGGATCGGCTCCCCACCTCCTCGCGTCGTCGTGCCTTCCGGGAGATCTTTACGCCGGTGAGTCTTGCTAACCTCTCCCCCCCCGGCCCTGTCCCTGGGCATGACCAGGTGGACGGGGCCCTGTGGCCCGGATGGCCATGGGTGTGGGGGGCGCAAGCAGTGTCCCGTGTCCCTGCGGGCAATACGGGGATGGGTTGGGTGTCAGGGCGCGATTGCGGGGTGGCAGAGCGAGTGGGGGGTCACTCGGGGACCGGGTCATGCGGAATGTTGCGAGTGTTGCGCCGGGGCTGGACACGTGGCTCCGGTGCCGTCGTGCGTGTCGCGTCGCCCGGCGATGGTGAGGGTGCTGCCTCCCCCCGCCCCTTGGCATGCGCGGGACATCATGGCGGGAAACGCATGATTGTACCTCTACGCGTTTGAACGCTCCCAGAACGCAGGCGAGCCAATTTGGGATTTCATTATTGAGGCCTCGGGGTCGCCCCCCCCCCCCGGCATCGAATGGGTTGGTTCGCGGTAGTGGGGACCACCGTGTACGGTTACTGGGCGCATGTAGTACGGGGTTCTACGAACACCTGCCAAATTTTGAGTGTAGTGCCCTCCCGTTTATTAGCATTTCGAGTAGAGCGAATGTGGGGAGCGGGCTGCGCATCGGCGTAGGCGTGGCGGAATTTGGGGTCAAACGTCGCGGTGGGGTGTAGGATGAGAGCCAATGGAGCGAGGCCCAGCTGATGCCTGCGAGGGTAAGAGGGTTCCTTGTGGAGCACGCGTGCACGGTTTCGATTCTGAAGCCCTCCTGTGTTTGCTTTCTCGGCGAGGATATCGTAGCCTGATGTGTATCCGGCTTTGGAGCTGGGGGGCAGGGTTCGAGGCGACCCTCGGCGTTGGCTCAGTTATGAAAGTGTCTTTTGTACGAGGTCTACTTCAGGAATCCATTTTGCAGGGCCTCAGCTTTCGGGCGAGAGCAGTGGGCCTAACGGCTGAGGCGATCGCCCTCGAACCTGGCGAACCAGGTTCGAGTCGCGGCTATGACGCTTAACATCCTGTGATTCTGGGCAAATCACTGCACCCCCCCCCCCCCGCGCATATCCGAACAAACGTGTCCTCACGTAACGCAACTGATGCTGTGTAGAGCGCTCCGAGACTCAATTCTGGGCAAATCACCGAACAAACGTGTCCTCACGTAACGCAACTGATGCTGTGTAGTGCGCTCCGAGACTCAATTCTGGGCAAATCACTGCACCCCCCCCCCCGCGCATATCCGAATGAACGTGTCCTCACGTAACGCAACTGGTGCTGTGTAAAGCGCTCCGAGAATATATATTATTGTGTCTGGGGCGGGTAACGCGTTCAGCCACCCAGCAGTACCTCTTGGCAGCGGGGCAATTTTCAAAAACCAGGTTGCCCTCGTGTCCCCTGTTTCATGCTTCCGGCCACATCGCGTTGGCCGGGAGGTCGTGCTCGGGGCGGGTTACGTTTATCACAGGGTTCGGCATGGAGGGCCTGGCTTGCACAGCGGGGGGGGGTAGCGGGGGATGCACTAAGAAATACTAAGAAATACAAAATAGCGATGGCGCGGTGGCACACTGTCTTGGCTCACGGGTGCACTTTCACGTTGAGTCCCCTTTTTCTTGGGTGGTAGGTCCAAGGCGCTAGGCCTGGGTCCACCCATCTCTGCCGGAATTGTCTTCTAGCGGGGGGGTTGGCTAGCAGGGTCACACGCGGTGCAGTCCGGGGAGGCAAGTAGGCTAGCAGAGGTGGCCACAGGGGCGGGGGGAAGCACATGCAGGGCTGTCCCCGCCAGGGCAAAGCCGGCGCACTGGGTGCATGCGAAAGGGGTTTAGGGTTGACTACTTCTCCTCCTTCCAGGGCTGGTAGCTGCTACGTTGCTGTGTGTACGCCTGATGCTTGCCATTGTACTAATCACCGTTCCTTTTCCAATTACAGATCGGTGAGGGAACGCCCGCGCGTGTAGGGCTAGGACCGAGGCAAAGGCGCTAAAAGGACGCACGTAGCTGTACTGTCGGAGCATCGCCATGGAGAACATCGGGACACCGGGTCCACTGTTCTCCCAGGACACGTCGGTCGAGGAGACTCAGTCGAGCGCACCACAGGAAGGGGTTTGGGCGGACTTTATGGCGTTCGCCCGAGAGAAGGGCACGGCTTGGGCCCAAGGTTTTCTGGAGGGTCGCAGGGCGGAGGATTCGGGCGTTGTCGTAACCCCCCCCCCCCGAGGGCGCCCCAGGCCTATCCGGGTCTGAGCCCTGGAGGTCCACCCGGGTGCGCAAGCCCACATCAAAAGACATGCCGGAGGCCCAGCCGGCCAGGAAACGGCAGGCGACCGCACCACGCTCCGGCCCCCCGGTGGTCGCACCAACACCGCTACACGATTCGGCCACAGGACTAACTGACTTGGCCCAGATGGGTAAAACCATGGACCAGATGCTTGGCCTCATGGCTGTTTTTCAGAGCCGCCTCGACGCGCTGGCCGCACCACCAGCACCGGCCCCCTCACCGGCTCAGGCGCCCGTACTACAAGTTTGGGCTGGCCAGAGCTCAACCACTGAACGGAGCATTGGTGAGCGGGGGGGAGCGTTGGGGTTGTTAACACCAGGGGAGGCCGGCCATTCCACAAACATGGCGGCAAGCACCCCCCCGGACGGCGCTGCGGCACCCCCCCCGCCCGCACAGGCGGTTACCATACCACCCACCCCCGCTGCCGCGGAGCCTGCGCCCGTTGCATCTACAGTTGTGGCGGCGTCCGGAGGGGAGGGTGTAACCCAGGTCCCGAAGCCCCTAGTTACTCAGGCACCGCTGGCATCAGGCCGCTGCTCCTTGGCGTGGTTGGTGCCGCAGGCCGCAAAAGAAGGGATCTGGAGGAGGGAATATATAGACATCATCACATTAATTATGCATGGGTCAGCTGGGGCGGACACGAGGAAGATGGGCCGCAAGGAGGAGGAGAGGGTCAGGTACCAGCGGTGGCCGGACAAGACCATCGAAAACTGGACATCTGCATTCAATATATTGGCAGCGGTTATAGTACAGAAATTTCCCGATCAGAGTGAGGCCCTAATGCAGTACGCCAGCACCATACAAGAGGAGGCGAGGCTCTCGGGGGGGTTAGGGTGGTTCTACTATGACCAAGATTTCAGGAAAAGAATGGCCATATGCCCAGACTTGGGGTGGGACCAGAAAGAAATTCAGCTTTGGGTAGAACACATGTGCCGCCCCACCAGGGAGAAGAAGGACCAGGGATATAAAGGGCAGGGTGAGGCAGCTGACAAAAGGAAGGACTACTCCCCCAAGCGCTCCTTTAGGCAGCCTTTTCGGGGTGGCAGGGGGCGGGGCCAGCGGCAGGGCAAGAGATTCAATTCTGGGACGTGCCGCCTTTACAATGGGGGCAATTGCACCTGGGGCAGGTCATGTAAGTTCACACACAGCTGCAGCAAGTGCGGCGCGCAGCACCCCGCTTCTTCCTGCTCCTCCAGCCAGAGCGCCCCGCAGCCCACAGCAGCACCCAGGAATGACGCCCGTATCTGAGACCACACCCGGGCCCACCCCCTCCCCGCCAGCACCCCGCCCTCCCACACCAGTCATGCACCCCACTTTCCAAGGCTCACCACAGAGCGACATGGCCCCTGTCAAAGGTCCTTCTCCCATCATCCTGGGAAATATCCTTCCACTCATTAGGAGGTATCCACTGCTCAGGGACAGACCGCTCCTGGCGGGGGGGTTTATCGATGGATTCAGGATTCCCTACAATGGGCCGATGGAGTCTAGGGATGCTAGGAACCTTAAATCAGCTAGGGATTTGCCCGGAGTGGTGGACCAAAAGGTGGGGAAGGAGTTGTTAGCGGGTAGGATAGCGGGTCCTTTCAGCGGCCCGCCCCTGGACAACTTTTTAGTGTCCCCCCTGGGGGTGGTGCCGAAAAAACAACCGGGCACATACCGTTTGATCCACCACTTGTCCTACCCTGAAGGAAATTCGGTGAACCACTGGCTGGACGAGGGTCTTTGTTCTGTAGTGTACTGCTCCCTGGACATGGCCATTGACATGGTCAGGAGAGTGGGGCAGGGGGCGTGGCTGGCGAAGGCGGACATTGAATCCGCATTCCGCTTGCTGCCGGTTCATCCAGCTAGTCAACATCTGCTAGGCTTCAAGTGGGCAGGGCAGTTCTTTTATGATCGCTGCATGCCGATGGGCTGTGCCGTATCCTGCGCCTACTTCGAAGCCTTCAGTTCGTTTCTTCAGTGGGCCTTGGGGGAACTACACGGGATCACGCAGGTTACCCACTATCTGGATGACTTCCTATTTTTTGGCGCGAGTGGGTCGGATGAGTGTGCAGTGAGTCTGAGTCGGTTTGAGGAGCTGGCAGATTTCCTGGGTGTTCCCCTTGCCCCAGGTAAGACCGAGGGCCCTGCGCAGGTACTGACCTTCCTCGGAGTGGAGCTGGACACGGTAAAGGGCGAATCGAGGCTCCCCGCCGAGAAGGTACTGGGCTTGTTACAGGACATCCAGGCGCTGCTGGGCAAGGACAAAGCGACCCTTGGGGCTGTCCAGAGCTTGATTGGCAAGTTGAATTTTGCAGCGAGAGTGATTCCAGCTGGCAGAGTGTTTTCAAGGAGACTGGCAGGGGCCACGGCTAAGGTGACCCGGAAGCACCACTTTGTAAGATTGACCGCAGGTTTGAAGGCTGATCTCGCCATGTGGGCGGAATTTCTTAGGGACTTTAACGGGACGGTGATCTGGAGGGCCCCTTGGATAGCCAGTCAGGAGCTCTGCTTGTTTTCGGATGCGTCTGGAAGGGAAGGTTTTGGTGTGATTCTGGGGGACGAATGGTGCGCGATGCGATGGCCCAATGCTTGGCGTAAGAAGAAGGTGACGCAGAATGTGGCAGTGTTGGAGCTCTTCCCAATTGTGGTAGCACTGCACCTCTGGCGGGCGGCTCTGAGCAATAGGAAGGTTGTCTTCTGGTCGGACAACATGGCGGTTGTCCACGCCATCAATGGCCTGACTGCCTCTTGCCCGCTGGTCCTGAGCCTACTGAGGGAATTAGTCAGGGAGGGCCTGCGCAGCAATGTTGAGTGTAGGGCACGGCACATCGCGGGGGTGCGGAATGTGGCAGCTCTTTCTCGCTTTCAGTGGCTCCGGTTCCGGGAGGCCTGGCCGCGGGCGAGGGCGGAGATGACACCATTCCCGGACCACCTCTGGCGCTTGCTTCAGTGGGAGAAAGACTGAGGAAGATGGGGGAGAGGTCCCTGGCGCCGGCGACACGGCGGAAATACGACTCGCAGCTAGCAACTTTCAGAGCTGTGAGAGAGGCGCTGGGTGCCTCAGCCTTAGGGGCGGAAGATCAGGTTGAGGCCTTTGTGGTATGGGCCAGGGAGACCAGCAGATCGCACTCTTGGGTCAGCGGTCACTTGGCGGCGGTGCGCCACGAAGCTAAGCTAGATGGTAGGGGCGACCCCGCGGGATCATCCAAGATCAGGGCTGCCTTGAAGGGCTGGGCCAGGGAGGAGGTCAGACAACCGGACACTAGGGCACCCATTGAATACAGAGACCTCCAACTCCTCTTAGATGTGTTGCCCCTGGTGACTTTCTCACCGTTTGAGGCCAGCTTGTTTTCCACAGCTTTCTGCTTGGCATTCTTTGGCGCTTTCAGGGTCAGCGAGCTGGTGGCCAAATCTAAGGAAGACCTGTCTAATTGCGCCCTGGGGATTGCGGATGTGACCCTCAACACAGCACTGGAGCTACGTATCCGCAGATCCAAAACAGACCAGTTGGGGAAGGGGAAGACAGTGGTGTTACAGACCCTGGGGGATAACAGGTATTGCCCAGTTCACTGGGTCAGGGAATACCTTGCTTTGCGTCCAGAATCCCCTGGTCCCTTTCTGATTCACGCGGACGGGTCCCCCCTCACTAAATTTCAGTTTGAGCGTCTACTAGGAGCTTCACTGGCAAGAGCCGGTCTAGCGGGGTGCGGGCGCAGGTTTTCCTCGCACTCCTTTAGGATTGGTGCTGCTACTTCCGCGGCCAAGGCCGGCTTGGGCCCTGAGGGAGTAAAAGGGGTAGACCGCTGGGAATCGGACTGTTTCAAGAAGTATGTCCGTCCGTAATGCTGTGGCACAACCCGGAGCGTTGTTCCCGCTCCAAGTTTTGTTCTGTCCATTGTCATGAACGCATCGTTTTGTGTGTGCAATAAAGATAAGCTTACCTAAAGGCCGTTTCATCGCTTTATTGGCAGGTTCCCGGGTATGGTTGGTAGGCCATTCCTACATCTCGAGGATGGAACGCTGGGCAGCCCACAGGAACTGGTCGCAGAACTTTGCCACTACACAGCTTGTGTGGTTGGGTTCCCCGGGCATGAAATGGAGTGAAGCTCGCGGCATGATTGAGCAGCGCCTGGCAGTTGCAGGGGTCCAGCCCACTGTTATCATCTTGCACTTGGGGGGTAATGACCTGGTTGCCAGGGGGAGGAGGGCTCTGCTACTGTCAATGCAATCTGACTTACAGGCCATCAGCCAAGCCGTGGGGTCATGCGAGGTTTGGTGGTCTGAAATCGTCCCCCGCAGGGTTTGGAGAGGGGCTAGGTCCCCGGCTGCGGTAGAGCGGTCCCGTAGGAGGCTTAATAGGTCCATGCAGAAATTCTTGGAGCGCAGGGGCATGGGCTTCATCAGACATGCTTTGATCCAAGAGAAGGTTGAGGGGTATTATGAGGCTGACGGGGTGCACCTGTCCAGGGTAGGCATGGACATGTTCCTCCTGGACGTACAAGAGGCATTGGCTGGCAAGGGACATCAGTAGCACTTGTTAGGAGAGGGGGGCTCTGGCAGCGACGGTAGCCTCCCCAGAGCTGTGGCGGAGTTACAGGGCGATCTGGATGCAGACTGGTACAGTAAGGGTACCTCTGCGACAGGCGGTACAGTAAGGGTACCCCTGTCCGGCACAGTAAGGGTGCCCGAGCCAAGGTCCAGGAGCCGAAGGGGGTTCTGGGAAGACCGCGACGGCGCCCCGTTAGTCCTTCGGGCGGTTGGGGGGCCTGACCAACCGGGGGTGGCCACAACACGCTCCGCCCCTGTCAGAAGGGGCGGGAGTAGGAGGCAGATCACGTGACCCAGTGGATGATCTGCAAATATTTATGTGCCACACTGCCGGGCATCGACCCACCGTGTGTGCTGGCTCACCAGGCGGGCGGGCAGCAAGGGGCTGCCTGCCCTGGATCGCCCGTAAGATAACCCAATTTTATTATCATACTGTGTTGTATGAAATAAACCTGCAGCAGTTCTTCACCCACAAATAAAGTGTCAGTGTAATCTTTGGGTGATGTCTGTGTATGCGTGTTGACTGAAGCGGATGACGGTGTGGTCACTATGCCGCTGCCCGCGTCCCAAGCAATGGGACATCAGCAGGGCAGCATTCTAGTGGCCGCCCGTCGGAGCCTTCCCCCCCTTGCTGCCTCGCGCGCGAGGCCTACGCCCACTTGGGAAAAACCCCCTATCGCGTGGAGCTGGAGGCGGGCCGGGGGGGCGGGGGGCGCGGCTTACCACCCTTCTTAGTGGGCTCTCTCGCCCAGTTCCTCCTCTGTCTCCTGCGCGCCGCTCCAGCCTGGACACGCGTTCACCCACCCTTTCCTCTTACCCGCGTGTCAGGCTCAGCGCGTTATTGGAATGTTTAATTTTTTCTTTTTTGCGTTGCAGGCGGAGTTACAGGGCGATCTGGATGCAGACTGGTACAGTAAGGGTATCTCTGCGACAGGCGGTACAGTAAGGGTACCCCTGTCCGGCACAGTAAGGGTGCCCGAGCCAAGGTCCAGGAGCCGAAGGGGGTTCTGGGAAGACCGCGACGGCGCCCCGTTAGTCCTTCGGGCGGTTGGGGGGCCTGACCAACCGGGGGTGGCCACAACACGCTCCGCCCCTGTCAGAAGGGGCGGGAGTAGGAGGCAGATCACGTGACCCAGTGGATGATCTGCAAATATTTATGTGCCACACTGCCGGGCATCGACCCACCGTGTGTGCTGGCTCACCAGGCGGGCGGGCAGCAAGGGGCTGCCTGCCCTGGATCGCCCGTAAGATAACCCAATTTTATTATCATACTGTGTTGTATGAAATAAACCTGCAGCAGTTCTTCACCCACAAATAAAGTGTCAGTGTAATCTTTGGGTGATGTCTGTGTATGCGTGTTGACTGAAGCGGATGACGGTGTGGTCACTAGAAGGATCCCTCGTTTCCACATACCCTTATGCACAATAAGGAATGCGGCTGCCCTGGCGCCCGCAGGGTGCCCTAGAAGGGCGGACCTCTAGTGCCAGCAAGGCACCAGCCCACCCCCTTCTTCCAAGTAAGGGGACCCCTCGGGAAGGAGTCCCCCTACTCAGGCAGCCAGAGGCTGCGGCGCGCAGGGCGAGTCACTTCTGGGGCGCGAGGAACGGGGGGGGGGTATATAGGCCTCCCCCACCCTCTGTCCTTCCTCTTTTGCGCCCTGGACACACCATCTCCCACTACCCTGATGCCGTTTGGTCATGTAGAGAGACCACTGCTGGACTAGTGACCACGAGGATAGTCTCTCTCGCCCCCTGCCCCACCCCTCATCTGGGTTCCACCATATTTGCCATGCCCTTGAGGGACCCCGTCCCAAGCAAGTTCTCCAGCTCGGGCCCAATGTAGATACGAGCCTGTGGGCCGTGTGGGTGCCCGGGGCTTGGGAGGGGACAGGGGAGGTGGTCTCACCCGCAGTCGGGTCTCTCTCTAATCACGCCAGGTGAGCGGGTAAGCTGTAGGGCAATTAGGCCGTTCGGGAGGTCCGTCAAGGGCCCTCTCCTCCCGCTTTTAAATCGCGCTAGGGCGAGCGTGGGGCTGTAGGGCTCAAAGGCCTTCTGGGATTTTGCCGGTCCCCCCCCCCCCCGGGTGGGGTTCAGCATCCAGGGGCCGAGTGATTGGAGGGAGGAGATGAGGTAGCCTTCCCGAGCATTAACGGAAGGTTCGGGGGGGCAAGCTCGAAACAAGAAGCCGACATCACGCGATGGGTTTGTAGGGCGGGCCAGATGTCGGTTGCCCCCATTAGCTGCCAAGACCCCCGCACTTTGGATATCATCGGGTGGTAATGCCTTCATAATGGGTGGGGTCACAACGGCGGGCACGTGTGCCCGGCATCAGGCTATATGGGTAGATCGGTGGATGCATCTAGCACTTTTCGCGCCTATTTCCCCGTGCGCGGCGTGAGCACCCACGGGAGTCTAGTGAGGCCCAGGTCAGCGCGAGTGCAATTTGGCAGCAGGGGGTAGAAGAGTGGTGGGTCTACAGGCGGGCCCCCACCCCTCCCGGGTTCGCCGTTCGAGTCCTGCACGACGGCGCTCGAGCCTGGCCAGGGTACTGCGGTGCAGGCCCGGGCCCATCGTCTAGTCCCTGTGTTTTAGGATGGGGGGGGCCCAGGCCAAGAGGGGAACCGCGTGCCGGACTCCCTCCTCCCCCTCTTAGGACTCAAGATTGGATGCTTGCACTCTTGCAGGAGTTGTGTGGCAGCAGGCTCTCCGTTAGCGGGGCATGTATTCGGCCAGCGGGCATTCAAAGTGGGGCAGAGTTCACCGGGCCGAATACAGGCACTCACCTCAGGTCCTCGCGGTCTCGCCTGCGGAAGCCGGTTTCTTCAGGGGGGAGAAGGTCAGGGGGACAGCGGGCAGCACCCTTAACTTCTTCTTGCTGACCGGGTTGGTCAGCGCTGACCTTCCCAGTGTTGAGGCAGGCTCCGCCCACTACGTCCACGGGGCGAGGCTGGATGTTCGCGAAGGGGGGCCCCGGGCAGCCTGCGTTTGCTCCACAAGTAGCCTCACACATCAGACTGCACCAGGTGTTGGTGAAGCCTGTCACTGGCTAAAGTGCACAACTTTGTGAGTATCTCCCTCCCTAAGTACAATATATGGGCTCCTGGCAAGGACGTCGCAGGGGGAGTTCCAGCTCAGACATTGAATTATGGCAAGGGGATATAGCGCAAACCTTATCCGAAGTTCGAATGTCAGCAGCGCCACATTCGCCGTTTCAGCTTTATTATGTTCTATACGCCGCATTGTATGTCTGGTCATTTTATTGGATTTGCAAGGGGGTTTGGATATCTGGTGATCCAAGGGAAGCTGGGAAAGCGTAAGTCCTACCGTGCTCCCGGAATAATTTTCCTTCTTGTTGAAGGGGGGGCTGTTGAGAAGGAGCCGTGGGTACAGAGCTGGGTGGCCACTGGGTCCATCACCACCCCCCCGGTCTGCGTTCCCTGGTGCGTGTCCCATCCCTAGTCTGCTCCAGCTTGAGTAAGGATTGCGGCCCACTGCGAGGCTCCCCACATATCTTGCAATTACGACCTTTCACTGTGAGGGGCTGGGTCTAAGCAGCCGGCACTGGCACCATTCCCTCAGAGGGGATACCGCAGGGTAAGCCCTGCATAATAGGATTGGGCAGGAGGAGGCAGCGAGGTATTTTTTCACTTTGGCTGTATCTCTGATCGGCAGACAGCATGTCTTCAAGGATCACTGACCTTGTAGGTGTCCCCACAGGCTCTGTTCTCGCGCCAAATTGCATAGTGTTTAATTTTGCATTTTGCACAGCGCGGACTTGGACCGAAGGCACCGGAGGGCTTGTCAACGATGGCAGGACGACAACAAGTGCACCACGTAGGGTCAGTACCCAAGCAGCAGGGGGACCACCTGTTAATTTCCTGCGTTCCCCCCACTGCCCTTCCCATTGTTGCGTGTGTGGGAGTGCCGACCTGCTGGCGAGCTGCTCGTCGATGCCTCAGCGCAGTGTTTGGGGCGCGTTCGGGGCCTGCGGCATGTTGCTGTTTGCATAGGCAGCGCGATCCCGCAGCGGACATGGCAGCGCCAGCTGGGGCAATCGTTGGTCGCCACGGACCCCGAGCGAAGATTGAGGGTTGTGGTGTCCACGTGTACCGCTGGTGCTGCGAGACGTGGATGGGGGTGGTTGTTAACGGTCCCTATATGTTGCAGGCACGTGTCATGCAGCTTCCGATGCGTCTATCACTCCTTCCTTCTGCGTTGGCCACGTCGGGGCCCCGCCCAAGCAGCCCGGTAAGAAGCGGCAGCGTAATGATCTATTGTCACACCATGTCGTACCTGACACAGGTTTGCACGCAGGGGCCGGGCCGCAAGTGGGTCTTCTGAAGTGTATTCGGGATCCGCGCAACTGTGGCTTGGTATGCGGTCCTGGTAGGTGTGAGATGATGAGTGCAGACATCTCATCAATGCAGATGACTGTCAAAGCAGTGCTTTGCCCCAACCTGCATAGTAATATAGAATAATAAGATTAATGGCTTGTATTCTCCATGTGATCCACTGTGGCAAATTGTTGATGTTCACATGGTGGCTCTATGGTCACAGCAGCAGTTAGGCATCGGCAATCCATGAAGTGCGCGGGGAGGTAGCTCAGTTGTAGGGCACATCCTTTGCATGGGTTGGGCCCCGGGTTCTATCGTCAGCAACGTGGGTCCTTCTGGCAATGCACAGCCTTCGCCAGAATGCGTTGGGGGCCCTGGTGCTTTTAACAAGGCATTTTGAAGGTTGGAGGTCAAGACCGGCCACCCCTCTGGTGTCGGATCGAACTGTAAATATTGTCAGCGCTCACTTGCTCAGTTAAGATGTCATATTTAGTCATTGTAAGGCCAGTCTGTGGATCTCTCTTCTCTGCTTGAAACTCAGTATTATTGATGTCGGATGGGGAAGAGAAGACTTGCTTGAGGTTGCCTGGGCGCACATTGATTCATTAACTCCTTTTCGCTGTTGGCAATTCAAAGCCTTCTCAGGATGCGTGGGGCGGCTTTGGCACGTTTATCACGGCATTTTGAAGGTTTGAGGTCAGGAGGGCATACTTGTGCACGACAGCACATGAGGTAGTATCAGCAGCTGCCCTGGGAGAGACTTATTCGGGGCCCCCCGTTTGGAACAGCTTTGATTGTGAACAGTCCAGCTCTTTCTTGCCCGTCTTGGAGAAAGTTACTGACAGTGCACGGGCATACTCTTTCAATTCCTAAGTGTGTTTGCATACAATATTGGGGGATGGTGACGTATTTTAACACAGTAACTCAGCAACAGCTCACTTATATCACTGGAAATAATAGGGACTCCACCACTTAGCAGATAGGAGATTCTGTCTCGATCTAAAAGAAACATTTTAGTGATGTTGTAAGTGTGGAACACATGGCCTTAGCGGCGCAGGGTGAAGCTTTGTAGGTAGGCATACCGGGGTCGGTAAGCGGAGCGCTGTGGGTCTGTATTGCAACCGTTGGTTAGTTTTGCTCTCGCACTGAGAAGAATAAAAGAAATTTGCATCTGTGCACTTCACCTGTCACACCGGTGCTTGTGACAGCCTGCCACGAGTTGGCGCTGTCGGTCTATTTTAGAGATGATCGCAACAGGCATGGTTTAATTCAATTGACATTAAAATCACTATTGCCTGCTGCCCAAGCCATTCTTATAGCTTTGAGGGCCTGGAACAGACGGACTTGTCACGCTTGCATGAGTGTCAGGCTTAGTAGTTGTGGTGATAATAGGATGGGCAGCACGGCAGGAGCAAGGTATGGGGCAAAGGAAGTGGCCGCCTGACGTGAGGCAAGGCATATAGCGGCACTAGTGTCAGGTTGTCTGTTGCACTGCCTTGCGGTAAGGTAGCGCAAGCATATGCTGATTCTAGTGTCGCACAATATCGGGCGTCTATGGAGGCGTCACCGCGAGCAACTCTAGGTCAGAACTTGTTATGCTGCCTTCAGTTGGCATTGCAGTGCGTCCAGGGACATCTTAAGGATGTTGGGGACCCTGGGCCAAACATATTTTGGGGGCCCGTGTTCGGAACAGCTCTGTGATGATCCATGCCCCCTGCGGCCAGGACACTGACAGTGCACAGGCACACTTGTCCAAACTCCCAAGCTAATATCCAGGCATAGTGAGGTATGTTTTCAATCCGGAAACACCAGCAGCACCCCAATATTACTGCAAAAAATTTCTTTTTCACCCTCCTAATTTCCAAAGGTGAGGTCCTGTTTTGACAAAAAAAAAAAAAAAAAAAGGTTTTATTGAGGTTGCATGAAACAAACATATTTCACTGATTAAAGTCGAAGTCTGCCTTCAATTGGAGTTGCCGGGGGCATTCCTTGGCGGTAATTGGACAGAGTGCCCTGGGCGGGGCCAATGCATTTATTTAGCTTTCATGGCTGCAGTCTAGAGTTTTGTCACTTCCGTTAGGTTCACAGATTATGCAAATTCAGGTAAAGAAAGCACCTTATTTGAGGTTCCCTCTTATAGCATGAGCCTTTGCACCGCGGGGAGCTGTCACAGTTATATGCCTTTTCTAGGTCACCAGGCATTCGGTTAATGATTATCGATTTTCAGATGGAAGGGACAGGTTGCCTGGCACCGGTCACGTCTCTACACTGCCCCAGGCAAGCTATGTCCTTGGTTTCGGCCTGGCCATGGCTGGGTTTCACACACACTTTACCTGTTTTACAGGGGGGTATGGTTGATTTCTGTTGATTGGTGGTGTTGCTTAGTGTAATGGTCCCATTTGCGGTTGAGATTGACATTCATCGAAGGCGTTGTTCAGGGGTGGATCCTTCAGCGGTGCCTTGGTGACTGACTTGCGCAGGGGGTTGGGTTTGTGGTGCCTTTCCTTTGGTGTTGGGATGTTCGGTGTAAACCTCGGTTCCTGCTTGGCGCCTGGGTGGCGTGCGCCGTGAGAAGTCTGTTTCGTATTATTGCATTGAGCAAAGATTTCGCTGCTTGGCCAGCAAGGTCCTTTGGCTGCCAGGAGTTATGCATGTGGCCCTTATCAATGCCATATTGATGTATGTGCTACTGATGACAAATGGTAAAATGGTTGTCGGTTTTGGCCGGGGCTCGGAAAGTATGGTTTAATGTTTCGCACCCAACTCTTGGGCATTATCGGCCTAAAAGCCAAGTATACTACACGGGGCTCTGCTCACACAAAAGTGGGCCAAGATCACACAAAGCACAGGATGAGAGTGCGATTTATGAGAAATATGCCAGAGGTTGCGTATATGACATCACAGACTTGATCAGTGATATTATCATGGTTCATCCTTTGTCCCAATACAGACAAAAGTTACGGACAGGCTCTGTTTTGCAAAGAATGGTTATTTTGTCTCCGCATGTGCCTATTTCCCTATACAACGAGGTCAATTTTGTCTCCTACGCGGGGATTGTGCGCCACTATTCCGTTTCTAAAGGGCTCCCGCTTTCCGCTTTCGGGACCTGGATTATGTGCAGGTGACCTGTCTGAGTGTTGCGGAAGTTGATTAGTGTAAGGGTCCCATTTGCGGTTGAGCTTGCTAGTCATCGAAGGGAGACAGTTATTGAATGTTCAACACGTTAAGGTGACAGTCCCACCAGTTCAGAATGGAAGCATTTTCAATATGCTACGCAGGGGAGCCAGAATTGTGGCTTCAGTTATCTTATTCAACTAACAAGCATTGTTAAAGCCAAGGGTACTGGCGTGTGGTAGGTATTGTGGTTTTGTAGTATACATCCAGAGGCAATGTCAGAAGCCGCAAAATACAGTCTGTCTTTGCCACCGGTTAACAGCCCAATGGTGGGAAAGTATAATTTTTCAGGAAATTTCAACGCAAAGAGAGGCACTGGGATATACTGAGACTGCATTGTGCAATTAGCTACGAGGGCCTTCATGGGGAACACCTGCAGGAACCATATAGAATCAGGTACTATGTACACTGGGTGGGCATTCCCCTGCAGCCAAGGGCCGGTATCAGGTAGCTTCTGTTCAGTCATATTCACCCGCGCTTTAACCAGGGCAGCAGGCGGGGTGGTAGTTGTCAGCTAACAAGTGTGCTGTGGCGCGGAAAAGTTTGGTAAACACTGCGTTAGTGCCAGAGGGCGACAGGGTATTTTCGACCTTATGGCGTCCCAAAATTTAGGAAAGGGCAGGTATTTGCACACAACTTTCCCCTCTGGTTCCACAGACTTGTCTGCCCCCCTGGGTTATCCTTCTGCGGGATAGAACCAGACAATAGAAGGGGCATCTTTTGGGACAGGGGTCCCTAACACATTGATGGTCAAGCGCTGGGGTAGATGTACCATGAAAGGCATGGTCACTACTGGGGTTGTCCCCAAGTTCTGGGGTCAAACTGGGTTGGAGCATTAGTCTTCAGTCCTTGGGTAGCATCCAGCAACCCGTCAATCCAAGTAAGGGCAGTTAGCGATAGATAAGTATCAGCGAGTGGGTAACATACACTGGCTAGTCAGCGACATCGTGCCCCGAGAGCATGCGCGCTTTACAAATACTCAAGCTGCAACCAGAAGGGTGCCAAGTGGCATAAGCCAATAAAGAGGTTTAAGATGTGTGTCTCTGGCGTTACAGCTGGGTGGAGCCAGTCCCATTTTGAGGTATGCCCGTGGGAAAATGGTGTGCTCCTTTAGGTTCCCATGACCTAGGCGGTGGGTGGCATCCCCCACATCAAATGTTAGGCACTAGATTACAGACAGTGCACCCTGTATCGAATCAGACAGAGTCTCTAAGCGGGTATGCCCAGGGGGCTTCACCAGAGGGAGCTGAGCGGTTGAAATTCCCATAAAGAATATGGGATGCAGGGCAAGTGCTGGGGTGCAGCCGTGCTCAGTGTTTATACGCCTGTTAGGGACATCCCTGTGCGCATTGATTTAGCAAGTAAAGGGACGGTGCCAAGGTTAAATCTAATCCTTCTCGCCCTAATAGCCTAAGTTGGCAAGCGGGGGTAGGAACGGTCTTCTAACAAATGAGCTGCTGTCCCAGAGATGGGAGACACATGTGTCCAGACACACACGGTGCTAGAAGGGCGGCAGCCAGTGTGATCAGCAAATAGGAGGGGCATCGTGAGCCAGGGTGTCTGAAACTGTCCCGCCCTGTGTGGGATGGGGCTGAGTCATCTGATGCAGTGGAACTTTGCGGCGTGAGGTGTATAGTGCTTGGCACAACTTCACAGGCATATAGGGCGTTTTGGTTTCCTCAGACACTAGCTGACCCAAGCTAACGTCTAGGGCTATTGGGATATAGATGGGGTATCGATAACCAGTAGGGATGTTCCCTTTCATCTAGATTTGCAGGAGGCTCTAGACAGGAGAGTTAGCGGGCAAGACTATAGCTATTTTGGTGGGGGACTCTGGCGGCGACGGTGGCCGCCTCCAGAGCTGTGGCGGAGTTACAGGGCGATCTGGAAGCAAATGGGAACTGAAGGGTACCTCTGTGCGGCACCATAGGGGGTGCCAGAGCCCAGGAGCCTCATGGGAGGTTCCTGGGAAACCGTGTCGGTGCCCCGTTAGTCCTTCGGGCGGTTGTGGGCCTGAACAACCAGGGGCTTGGCTTGCCTTGCTACGCTGCGCCCTGAAAGGGGCGTGAGTAATAAGGGACCGTGACCCGGGAAGAGGATCACCGAAGGGGCAGCACAGATGGGGTTCGCCCCGGTGCTGCTTGGCTCATCAGGCGGGCAGGCGGCTCAGATGGTTGCCTGCCCTTGGATCGCCCGTAAGATAACCCACCATATTACATAACGGTGTATGTAATACACCTGCAGCAGTTGTTTACCCAAACAAAATTTGTGTGGTGTGTTTTATTTATACGTAGAACAAGCATGCTATTGTGGGGGGGTGGGGAGTGTTGCCTCCTGCCGGTGCTATGCGGCTGCCCTGGCGCCCGCAGGGTGCCCTAGATGGGTGGGCCTCTAGTGCCAGCAAGGCACCAGCCCACCCCCTTTCTTCTAAGTAAGGGGACCCCTCTGGAGGAGTACCCCTACTCGGGCAGCCAGGAGATGCGGCGTTCAGGGCGCATCACTTCCGGGGCGCGAGGAACGGGGGGTATATAGGCCTCCCCCACCCTCTGTCCTTCCTCTTTTGCACCCTGGATACGCCGACTCCCACCCTACCGCTTACCCGGCGTGGAAGCAGCGGGGGAGACATAGAATGTTGTAATGTTGTTCTTTTTTATTGCAGGCGGAGTTACCGGGCGATCTGGAAGCAAATGGGTACCGAAGGGTACCTCTGCCCGGCACTATAGGGGGTGCCAGAGCCCAGGAGCCTCATGGGAGGTTCCTGGGAAACCGTGTCGGCACCCCATTAGTCCTTTGGGCGCTTGTGGGCCTGAACAACCGGGGGCTTGCCTTGCTACGCCCCGCCCTGAAAGGGGTGTGAGTAATAAGGGAACGTGATCCGGGAAGAGGATCACCGAAGGGTGCAGCACAGATCGGGTTCGCCCCGGTGCTGCTTGGCTCATCAGGCGGGCAGGCAGCCCAGATGGTTTCCTGCCCTTGGATCGCCCGTAAGATAACCCACCATATTACATAACGGTGTATGTAATAAACCTGCTGCAGCTTTTTACCCAAACAAAATTTGTGTGGTGTGTTTTATTTATGCGTAGAACATGCATGCTATTGTAGGGGGGTGGGGAGTGTTGCCTCCTGCTGGTGCTATCCGCTTTTCCTATTTTATGGAGAAGGACCTGTTCATAGTACACTCTATGGAATACCTTGAGCTGAACCAGTCTAAATCGCATTTGTATAGACAGTTCCCGGGGGGGCCTGTAAAGCCTATGCCCAGTCGTCATCATCCAACATTTCGCCTCGGTCAACCTCCCTTGCCCTCTTCAGGGAGCCTAGTAAGTCTAGGGAATTATTCATTAGTTTCTCACAAATCAACGATATTCCCTTTTTTTCCAATGGTTTTGTCAGTAGTCGGTCTTCTAGTGTTGAAACGTCAGGCACCTCCTTCCCAGTGTGTAGGTGGCAGTGTAGCGCGTGACCCAGCTGGTGTGTCGAAAGCGCTTGGTCACCAGCAGGCTAAACTCAGACTGTAAGTCCACAAACAGGACATATGTTTGGTCCCTCCAAACATCCTCAAGTGCTCTATTCCAAGGAGTCTCAACCCTTGGAACCACGTAAGCCCCCACCTCTGTCAATAATGCACTACATCACAGAGTTTTCTGAGCCGTTAATCTCCCCCTCCAGCCAAGAAACCGGGTAGCTGCATGCCATCCATCTATAGTCACTTGCGTGTGTTGTGTTCGGGTATCCCCACTGCACCTAGCATACAGCATACATTCATATCCTCCTGGGCCTACATCCATTCTGTCCACCTTATATGCTGGGTCCTGGTGGTCTGCAAAAACCCAATCCAACCCAATTAATGACTAGTAACTGTGAGGCCCAGTACTATTTCTGAACATACGGACCTCCATCCCTCCATCATATAACCCTTCTCCAATTTAGCTACGGCAATTCTTGGAGCCCCGCCCTTCTAGAGTAATCTGCGAACTGTCTCTTCAATATGTCTAAATATTTCCTGCAGGATCTTGCAAGACGTGTTTTGTGGCACATAAAGCAATTGCGACAGTGCAACATGTCCACCCGCAATCCTTCAACTTGTGGGTCCAAGTTGTGCGTAAGGAAATCTTGCGGGTCTTGTGTGATATAAATTCCTAAATATCTAAAGCCCCCCCGGACCCAGCGGACCTAGGCAATTACGGGGCAGGCACGGGGTCTCTCCCGATAGGGATTATATCACTGACTTGGTTCAGTTGATGGTATAACATGAGTGGTCCCCGAACACCCAGAATATGTGCATCACATGATGTATAGAGTGTAGGGGTCTAGCTAAAACAGCAGGATAACTTCTGCATACAGGGAGATGTTTTTATCCCTGTGAGGGTATACCCCAAATTAAAGGATCTCGGCAGAACCACACTACTAATGGTTCAAGATCAAGAGCAAATATCATAGGAGATAATGGACACCCTTGCCGTGGGCCTCTCTTGAGCTGGAAACTACGGGAGATGATACAGTTTACCATCACCCTGGCCAGAGGAGCCTGATAAAGCAATCTAACCCAAGCTCTAAATTTAGAGCCGAAGCCTCATTTATCCAGGAGTGCAAATACGTAGTTCCATTCCACCTTGACATACGCAATTTTGGCATCCAAGGCCATTGCTATCGTTTGTAAATTTCCGCAGGATTTAGTTAGATGAAGTACTCCATACAAGCGTCGCAGATTTAAGCAGATACTTAGGCCTGGAATGAATTCCGACTGATTCGGTTGTATTATGGCTGGCAGTACTGCGCGGAGTCATGTTGCTAAGACCTTCGCCAGTATTTTAGCTTCTGCATTAAGCAGTGAAATTGGCCTGTGCGAACTACAGTCATCTGGGGGTTTTCCTTCTTTGTGTATCAGCGCTATTGTCGCCATCCTTTGATCTACCGGGAGGCACCCCACTGTCAGTGCTTCTTGGTACACTGCTAACATTGGTGCAATCACCTCCCTTGTCAGGCTCTTATAAAGCTCTATTGGCTGCCCATTTGGTCCCTGCACCTTGCCCGACTTCAAGTCCCTTATTGCATTGCACAGATCGTCCTCTGTCAAGTCCGCTTCAAGCGTCTCCGGCTCATCCTCAGTCAGCATCAAGAGGACCACATCTTTGAAGAAGTCAGTGCACTCGTCATATGTCATGTTCGAGATGCATATAAGGACTCATAGTAAGCCACGAACGCCTCAGTAATGTCCGCATTAGCCTTGCGAGTATGTCCGTCTGCGCCTTTTACCTCCAGTACCCATGTCCTCTCTCTATTCTGCACCTCTAGCCATGCCAGAGGTTTAGCTGCCTTATCTCCTGAGTCATAGAGGTGTCTTTGTGTGGCCAGGGCGTGTCTGCGGGCTTGGTCCTCCGTCAGTCCTCTCAACTCCTGCTGGCAAAGTAGTATCTGGTGTCCATCTACTTCCCTCCCCTCTGCAAGCGCATTCCTTTCTAATTCTATCACCTTCTTTTGTAATTCAGTACATTGCCTTCTAGACTCCTCATTCTTACCTCCTACTATTGCCTGGGTAGCCCTTCAAAACACTGTCTTAAAGCCCTCCTATAGAGTCATTGCCGACTCTACTGATATCTGATTTTCTTTAAAGCACAGGACTGTCTTGGTGCGTATTTTTTCCCTGATATCTTGGTCCTTCAAATACCAGGGGTTCAAGCATGGTGGGCACAATAAATGGACTTCCACTGGGGCATGGTCCTATACCCGTCTCGCTAGATTCATGGCTGCAGTGAATTGCAGTAGTAGAGCTCAGGGGGTCAGAAAATAGTCAATTTTGGAGAAACTACCATGTGGGGGCGTGAAATATGTATATTGTAGGGCACTATGGTTGAATTCTCTCCAAATATCAGCTGGTTCCATTGCCGAGTGGAATTGTGATGGGTGGGTCATCTCACCCCAACCATGGGCCCCGGCACCTGTCCTATCTACTCTTGGGTCAAAGACCGCTTCAAAATCCCCTCCTATCAGCAGAGTGCCCATAGGCAGCTCAACTAGTAGGGTTCCCAGATCAGAAAGGGTCAGCAACAATAGTCTCCGTAGGGCATAGACCGAACAGACACAGAGGTCCACTCCATTCCAAGTCCTGTGAAGGGACACTTATGAGCCGTGGTCGTCTCCCCAAGTCCTCCTAGGGACAAAGGGCAATGTCTTCTTGACCAGTATTCTCACTCCCCGTAAGTCTGACATGTACCCCGCATGGGCCCTCAGAACATAGCCCATTCTATCTAATGCCTTATATTCATGTCCCTTCAAGTGCGTCTCTTGTATGAGCATAATATCTGGGCCATGACGTTTGAGATGTTTCAGGATTAATGTTCGCTTTATGCCACTGCACTGTCCGTTTATGTACCAGGACCATATCTTTAATCTATTCATGTGTTCACGTTGGTTACCCATACGTCCTGCCTCTGTCCCAATCCCCCATATGTTTCTGCGGAGGGATGCTTAAAGTGTCACCTATACCATTTTGTTGTCTACGTACGCTCTTGCAACTGGCAGAGTGCAGTGAAGCCTGTATAACTACAACCCCAATCCCCAACCTCTGTAACTCCCCCCACCCCGCTACCCTGCTCAGTGGAAATTGAACTGCCCACTCCCCCAACTTGAAGAGTGCTTGTCGCCCCAAACTTATCATGAAACGGCAGAACGTGATGTAGCCGCCCGGATTCAAGCTTGACAGATAGTATTCCATCTTTAATGATAGTACTTTCCCCTTCACCAAGCACCCGGTGCCTATATTGGTCCATGCTTACTTCGAGACCTTCCCTTCTCCTTGCCCCCATCATACTGGCAATTTACCATATTCCCCCAGCCCCCAAAAGTCCCCATGTTCCTCCCATCTCACCACAGATGTCCACCAGCATCAATTCGTATCACTGTTCTCACTCGTTGGTCTGCTGAGAACAGCTGTCGTATATCTCTTAAGGGGATGCCAGTCTGGAATGTTGCTCCGTTCCTGCAGGTCTCCTCTCGCCCGGTCCCCTCGCTGAGTCCTTCTGTCTGTCTCTGGCTGTCCCCTTTCCAACTACCCTCCACCCCTCCAGCCAGTCCTACGCTTCATCTGGAGTTGCAAAGTGCATAGTCTTGCCATCTGTTATCACTTTCAATTTCGAGGGATAGTGCATCATATACTTCAGTTTTTTTTATCGTAAAACTTTTTGGACTTCGTGAAAACTCCTACGTTGGCGCTGCACCTGTAAGGTGAAGTCTGGAAAGAATCTAATTATTGCTTTGCCCGTCCGTAGGTCTCCTTGTGCCCATGCCGCCTGAAGTATTGCACCTCTGTCTCTATAGTTCAGTATGCGTACAATGATGGTTCATGGGGGGCCCCCAGTTTTGGCTGTGGGCCTAGCGCCCTATGTGCTCTCTCCACCAATAAGTAGGTCAACAGGCACTTTGGCTTCAGCTTATTTAAGATCATGTGCTCCACAAATAAGTCCATGCTGGGGCCCTCGGACTCTTCTGGGACCCCAACAATTCTAATATTATTGCGCCGTGCCCTCCCTTCCTGCTCTTCGCAGACATCTGTGTGCTCTGCTAAATCAGGCTCAGTACCTGTTCTTTGAGTCGTTTAGTCATAGAGAGTAGTCCATTTAGCTGCGTTTTAGCTACTGCCATCTTCTCTGATATTTTATGAAAATCTGCGCGGAGCAGGTTGACCTCTATTGTCACACCATCTAGTTTGGGCTCTATCGGGGCTACAGAACTTCGAAGCTCTTGGATGGCAGCCATTATTGTACATAGTGAGGGCTGATCTCCCAATCATAGATCCTCCTGTGTGGCCGGGCTCCCAGTCTCCAGGGACCCAGTGCCTAGTGTCGTCATCTTTACGGTGTACTTGTCTAGGCTGCTCTGCTGTACGGTTTTTAGAGGGCGACCTTTCAACATCTCGGGAGACCACACTCAATGTTTAGCCTTCCTTTGTAGCCGTGGCAGCTGCGCCGATGTGATCCGAAGGCCCGACAGTTCAGGGCCCGCATGACCTTCCAGCAGACCGAGCCCTCCTTACTGCCTCACCAGACTCTAATTTCAGAGAAAGGAGCAGCCAAATACTCCGCACTGTTCCAGCAGATTCAAGACTCTCTCAGGACCTCATCACACCTCTCCAGACCTACCAAACCAGCTCGAGGAGGCCCACACTGTTATACTTAGCCCAGGCTCTCGTGCAGCACTCTCACAGTCTATCCGGGTGGATCACCAGCACCTCACCCGGGTTCCTCTTAATTATTTGGCAGCAGCGGGAGGGTAACACGAACACTCGGTCTCCGCTCAAAGTGCTCACCTTAGGGCCCAGGCCGGCTCACTGCTACTCCGGGTCTCTCCACCCCAGGCACGCTCTTGAACAGTAGGTAGTGGCAGGGTGCAGGCCGCCCAGCCATCACTCTGTTTTCCGGCGTTCCTTCTTCATCAGGCCGGACCCGGCTCCAGGCACTTCAGTCAGGGTCACGCCCAGGCCCCGAATCACTTCCTGCTGTTAATACCGGCAGCAAAGCAGCCCGGCCCCAGAGTCTACTCATGCCCCCCAGGCAGGCACTTCCGGTCACACTATCCTCTAGGGGGAGGGGGGGCAGGAGTCCTCCGCTCATGATCTCAGACGAGCCTCCTTCAGCGGCGTCCATTTTGTCCTGGCCTCCGCTTTCTCCTCTGGTGGTCATGCGGGCATCCCACTGGTCCGGGACCCCGGTCAGATCTACAGGGGGTTGGGGGCATACAGCCTCGTAGACACTGGGTCTAAATGCTGGATGGGTATGTCCGATATTGGGGAATGAGCTCCGGGCGATGCGGAGACCTGTTTGGATGCAGCCATTCCCGTCGGCTGCTAGCCATGCCCCCCAGTTTGTTTTTTCTTGACCAATGAAAGGAGTGCTCTGCAGAGTATACCAGGGGCTTGTGTGAGACCTTGGATTGTGTCTGCTTAACACTCAGTCTCATGAGGGGAGAGATATTACCTGAAGTCTGCATAACTTGCTGGAGAAGCCGTAGGTCTTCCTAGTGCCTGGCAGCTGTCTACCTGCTTAGAAGGAGAATAGTAACGTTTAATATTTAGAGTGCCTAGAAACAGCAGAAGTGTGGTATGAAGAGCTATATACAAATATATAGCTTGGTACTGTAGGAGAGGAGACTGTCCATGGGTAAAACCCACCCCTGTTCCCAGGATGTGAAGTACTCAGAAGAGGCAACTGATATCGTTGCTAACCTAAGACTTGCGAGGTCACATGGCCTCCCAGTGCAGTTCATGTAGTGCACTGGAGAAAAAAATAAAGGCCAGAACAACAGCTGCACCTCCTAGAGACTTGTCTGCTGTTACCGGATGTGGGGCATATTCTGCTAGAGCCATCATTGGCGCAGTAGTGGAGGACCTGGTGTACAGTCCTGAGGTCTCAACTGCCAAGATGAGCACCCATCTATTAGATCTGCTAAGCTGCTCATCCTAGTGGCACCTAGCAAAGAGCGAGGCCATTGTCTGCAGTCCTGTGACCCTGAAATTCATCCTTCACTCTTGGTTGGTTTTCTCAACCGACCACTGTGGTGAGACTCTGTCCTCTTAGTGTGCCCAAACTCGAAAGATGAGATGTCCAGTGTGTCTGTGAAACACCCTACTCCTGCCTTTGCTTGCTCTTTAGCTACAGTCCCCTGCCTAGTTTTTTAGTTTGTTGCAAGAAGGAGGGGCTCCAAAATACTCTTAAGGACTTTGGTTTCCCGCTGCTGGGATTGATTCCTCTGGACTGATATGAGGATTCCAGCCATAGCCCGAGGGCAAATCATTCCCCGACTTGTGCATGCAAGGGTTTGTAATGTTATTAAGCTACCAGCTGGGGTGTGACTTCATCTCCCATAACTTTTGAGTGCTTGAGGTGGGGCTGTCGACGCCTTTAGACAGACACACAGGTTCCGCAGTGCGGGGGGTTGATGTGGGGTCTTTTGCTACAGCCTGAGGGGGATTTCTCTCTTGACTAAATTTAAAGACGTCATAAGTTGATAATCATAATTGTTAGAAATCTTTTTTTAAATGTTTGTCATTGTTCTGTTGTTGCTGCTAACTGAGGGTATATTGAGAATCCCCCCCATAGTGCTGTGTCCAATTCTCTAAACTTTAATCATCTTAAGTTTGCCATCCATTGCTATTGCCATGGCACAGTTGTGTCAGTATGTTATATACAGTAGACCCCCAAGGGTTATTTTATGTATTTGTTCATTATCACAATTATTTTATTGAATTGAGGTATTGTTGTTGAGCTTATTTTATTATATATATATATATTTATTGAAAAGGCTTTATTTAATGTCAGACGTAGCAATAGGGAAAAGGAAGTTTAGCGAAAACATTTCAGGAGAGCCCATCAATAAGAGAACCCCTGCATCAGCTCCAAAAAACTGTACCTTGCAAGGCATTAATGACCTCATTAAGGAAGTCGAACAAATTCTACGCTCTGAGTGTCCAATTTAGCAGGTGCAAAACCAAAAAAATCTACAGTATACCCACTATTTAGCAACAGGGGAACTCAAAATACAGCTTCTAATTCTAATGAACCACTTGTAATTCACACACAGACATTTTACATTAATGGTAATGCTACATCAACTTCCCAAGTCAGTCCCCAAACTGAGCCTCTTATCCCATTGGAACCCACGATACTTTGTTGGAATCACTTTCTACCTCTGGCATTGAGCAAAGAACGTAACATGGAGTCTAACTTGAGATCTTCTAGTAATGTACAGCCAATAGGGCCAGTTGAGACTAGGGAATAACTAAAAGATCTATGGGAAATTATTGATATCATGAGGGCTGAGATTATGGATTTAAGAGCTAAGGTGAGCATGCTGACATGGACTATGAAGGCAGGTTGCGGGGCAGACCGAGGTTCCTTGTATCTTAATTGGGGTGGGCAAACTATTTCCATCTACTGCAGTTTCCATGACTTCTCGTCCGTAATTTATCCAGTAGAAAAGAGCAAGAGCCATAAATGTACCACCTTGTTTGGAATCCTCTTGCCCAAGACCCCTTGTAGCTAATAACAATTATAATACTATTGCCCCTAATCTGCCTGCATCTCTTTTGCAATACCCAAGGCCTTTGAGCTGAGGCTCCAAATACTGATGATCCCTTTCATACCAGGACCATCTATATGACACGTGTCCCTAAACTCACATGAAAGACAAAAACAAAGCTTATCTAATCAACAAACCATCCATTGGATTAGAGATGTCTGGAAGTGTTGCAGTGTAGTCCATTCAGACATCCTTGAGGCTACACGAGGTGATCATTTAGATTCCATCACGTTAACATTCAAGCATCACTTCATTGCAAGCAGCCTCCTATCACTTGAGGCTCGACCCATTCCACTGTTTAATTCCAAGATACAATTTAAAGTCCATACATCTGTCCAACAAAGGGCGGACCGTGTCCATGTTTCTTCCTGTACATCCCTTGTTGACTGACTGGAGCCTTCCAGGTATCCTTCTCCCAATAGCTCTGTAAGGCATAAAGTAAGATCTAGGCAGGAGATCCCTTTAGAGCCAGCTATCATGACCAAAAGCCAGGTATCGGTTTTCTTTGACCAGGCCCAAACGAATTGTACCACTCCGGGAAACCAGTCCTCTGAAGAACCAGAACCTTATGGGCCTGGCGGCGCAGGGTACGCTTTAATCTCCTGGGTTCTCCTGCTTCAGCTAACAGAGACACGGGGACACTCTGTCGGCGTAAAAGATCAGATTTTATTAGCTGCAGCTAGTACAGTTGTCCTAGAAGTACACACGGTATGTTCTCAGGAGACTACCACTTCACTCCGTGGCGCACAATCTTTTGTAGTACATAGGTGACATATACATTAACGAAGGACACACCTAAAACATACATGGAAAAACCAATAAGAATAGTCTGAAAATAAGTCCGAGCCAATAGAAAGAATTTGAAAACAAAAGTATCGGGTAACCCGAAGAAGCCTCTCCTCTAACTGTTGCCTTCCCTCCCACAGGTTAAGGTATTAACTTGTCCGCAACTGACTTGCAGGTGACGAGATATGTTTGTGTGTTTTGGAGGGCAGTTGTGAAACGAGAGAATACGAGCAGAGGACAGCGAAGGCCAGAAGATAAGATAAAGTCAGAAGAGAATAGTGTGAACCAACAGATAGTTAAGACAGGGATTAGAAAAACCAGACAGGGATTAGTGTACTCGGCCAGTCTCTAACACTAGCTTTGTAAACAGAGGCACAAGGCTATTTTGACACGATATTGCAGGAAAAGCAGAAAAGACTTCGTTCGTCATGCTGCCTGAGTGAGGGCAACACAAAATGGCGGCGGAGCACAAAATGGAGGCTCAATACGATCGTGATCGAAAATCGAATTTCCTCAGACCCTCCTTTTGCCAGAACTCAGGCAAGATACACAGACTCACGTTAATCTGAGTCGATGTCGATGGCCATGAGGTCATCGAGCTGTTGCTGTAACATCATTCTAATATTCTCTGTTCTTTGTGTCTTAGGTTTTGGGATGTACAGAGTAGCACAAAGGTCGCAAATGGCGGGACCACAGTGCATACAAAGACAACAAGAGAAAATGATGGCTAAAACCATACCAAGGAATGTTAGCACTTTCCAACCCCATTTGGATAGTAGTCCCCAAAACCATCCCAATAACGACCAATCTCCTTCGACCTGATTAATCGACTCGGAGATTATATGTAATTTAGAGATGGCTTGGTATACTGTCGGAGCATCATCAGGTATATAAATAAAGCAACTTGATTTGATCAATTTACAGACTCCACCACGATCTGCAAGAATAACATCTAAGGCAACTCGGTTCTGCAAAGTCATAAGACGATCCGCCTGTAGTTCCGCTGTAATATTACTCAAAGCTCCTACAGTGAGGTCTATGGTAGTCTCTACGACACAAACCAGTTGTCTCATATTCCTGCTATTTGCCATAGGACCCCAAAAAGGAAGAAATCCTTTAAGGAAGTATCCTCCCTCTTGTCCTGCTGTGCCTTTGGAATCAATTATTCCTCTGCCATATCTGTTTCTATGAAAATTTGAAGACACAGTGTATGTAGGGGGAAGAAGAAAAGCTATATAGCAAGTTCCAGAAAAATCAGTTGCCAACCACGTATAGGCTCTATCGTGACAGATAAAATACGTGCCCTGAGATGGAACTAACGGCGGCGAATTCTGAGATGAGTGGATGTACGTATGGGAACACAAACTTTTTCTCTGTTCGATGTCAGTAGTCTGGCCATTTATTTGCAAACAAAATTTGCCTTGATGAGCTACAGTCCAAATTGGTGGAGATTTTCCCTGTTTAAATTTTACTATTTTCCATGATTTTGGCCATAGCTATCATTCCCTTTATCAATGAACTATGACTGAAATCTGGTCCACTAATATAAGAATTGACAGGTCGTTTAAATCGGCTTTGATAAGCGTTAGAGAAAATAACAAAATAAGCCCAAGCAGAACCTTCATAAGAGAACGGAAGGACTAAATATGGCATCCCTTTTTCTGTGGTATGAGGCATTAGCCCACACACCCAACAATCGGTTGTATTAATTACTAATTGGTGTTGGTGTAATAACTGGATAAACGAATTGTTGTAATATTCAATTCTTCTAACGAGTTCATGTTGAGGAAGTGTATGAAATAGATGTGGAGAGATAGTAGAATAAGAAGGCACAGTAATAGAAGAAGGGACAACTTTTTGCTGCATAGCATGAACAATCCAACCTATACACGCCAATAAAATACATAATAATATAAAAACACATAAAGTTATACCACAACGACTGTATATTATTTTACAATAATTGTCTTTCATTTTGTTCTTTCTCTTTCTTTCGCCTAATGTAGTTTCCATCTTCTAAATGGATGCTCACGGCAATCTTCCTTAATCACTTGGTCACGATTGTCTGCCGTCCTATGACACTGCAAGTCCTGCAGGCCTATTGCCACTACTCAGGTCACAACCAAGACTCCTACCGTGACCCTGCAACCGGGATAGAAACTACATGGAAGAGAGAATCTCAAGTTTTCTTCTTCAATCTAGGTCTTAAATCGTAATGAGCCTTATCAGGTACAGTCTGATCCTGAAACAATGTTCGTGGATTTGTGGTATTCAGACGAAAATGTGGTGGTACAGCTTCTTGGAGAATGTCGTCGTTTTCTTTTTCTGACAGTGTTCCATTCAAGCGTGCATCACTAAAAGGTATAAATCGTGGAACCTTCTCGCTTTCAGAGCCACTTATACCCTTACGAACCCACTGATCAAAGGGCAAAGGCAAAGGAACCTTCTTGCAGTGCACGCCGTGAATCCAGTTCTTCTTTCCTTCAACCTTTACTGCTGTACGAGTAGTCAGAAGAACCTGACGGGGTTCTCTCCAGCGAGGCTCCAAATTCTTCGTCCTTTGGAAATTCTTCACACAAACCCAGTCACCTGGTTGGATGGAATGACCTGAGTCTGTGGAGGCCTCTGGCAAAGCGCTCTGAACCTGTTGATGGAGAACACGCAATTTAGTTGTGAGGTTGTGCAAATAATCAATCAACATCGGGTATGGTATATCAGAGTACTTTTTAGGGCGAGGGACTCCCCATACATTAGCTGGGCGTCCGAAAACTATCTCATAAGGGCTAAGTCCCAAACGAGAATGCACAGCCGTTCTTGTGGATAGAAGAGCCAAAGGTAGGGCATCGGGCCAACTAAAGCCTGTACTAACCTGCTTAAGCTTTAAAGTACCATTGTAGCATTCCACTAGACCCGCTGACTGTGGATGGTTTGCCGCATGGAACTTCTGTTTTATACCAAGACCTGCACAAACTTTTTGCATGACTTGGCCCACAAATTCGCTCCCATTGTCACTCCAGACAATGCGCGGCAAACCAAATCTAGGGAAAAACTCTTTTAGAAGTACTTTGGCTGTAGATAAAGCAGTATTGTCTTTCAGGGGGTAAGCCTCTATCCATCTGGAAAAGGCACATACCACAACTAGAACATATTTGAGATTGTTGCATCGTTCCATGTGAATGTAATCGATTTGCAACACCTCAAATGGATAGGTCGGAAGAGCAAAATGACCTGCTGGAGTTGGGGTTCCCTTTCCCGGATTGTACATTAAGCAAATAATGCAGTGTTTCACTACATTTTCTGCACACTTTGGTATTCCTTTGTTTTGCCACACTGGAGCCAGAAGCTTGCATATTCCTTTCGCACTTAGGTGGGCTGGACCATGCGTCATAGTAACTATGGGTAGTACATAAGCGTCTGGTAACAGCCAATGTTGGTGCTCGGACAATTCCACCCAACATCCCATCTCGTCTAACATTCCTGTACTTTCTTTCCACTTTCTCAATTCTTTCTCTGTAGCCTCTTCTTGAATTGATTTCACACTTGCTACTGTGTCCTCATACATTCCTTTTTCTCTGACCCAATTTGCAGGGCCCGCAACATACATGCGACTTGTAGCATCTCTGGCTGTCTTTTTCGCTACCTCATCCGCAAATGCATTCCCGCCACCAACATCGTCAGTAATCTTCTTATGTGCGCTACACTTCACAATTGCTATCTGGGTAGGCAAAGCAAGTGACTCAAGAAGGTCAGTCACCAACTGACCATGTTGTGTCTTAGTGCCATGGGAAGTGAGGAATCCCCTTTCTTTCCACAAACGTCCAAAATTGAATGCCACACCAAAAGCGTACTGGCTATCGGTATACACGTTCACTCCTTTTCCTTTGGATAACACACACACTCTGGTTAAGGCTATCAATTCAGCTGCCTGGGCTGAATTATGTCTGATGCTTGCTGTTTCCACAACTGTATGCAAGGTAGTAACAGCATAGGCTGAAGTTGTCTCTCCATTAGGAAGCTTAAAACAAGAACCATCTACCCATAGCGTTCCATCCGGATTCACTAATGGCATGTCTGTTAAGTCAATTCTACCTTTTGTCTCTTCCTCAGTACGGAAGAAACAATCATGTTGTTCTTGAACACCTTTCTCTTCTGGCAGAGGCAACAAAGTAGCTGGATTTAAAGTATTACATCGTTTGATATGCACGTGACTAGCCAAGAGCGTCAGCTCATATCCAGACAAACGAGCACTCGTAAGATGCTGTGTTTTTGTTCTGTTTAGCAAAGTATCCACTGCATGTGGCACCATAACAATGATTTTATTATCTAGCACCACTCCAGCAGACTATCGAATAGAAATTGCTGCTGCTGCTGTCGCTTTAAGACAACTAGGCAATGCTTTAGCCACTGGATCTAACGTAGCCGAAAAATAGGCACATGGTCGCTGTTTATCTCCAAATCGCTGTGTTAAGGCTGACAACGCACAACCTTCTCTTTCATGAACATAGAGCGTAAAAGGCTTACTGTAATCAGGAGTACTTAGTACAGGAGCGGAACACAGAGCAGCACGTAAGTCAGTAAAACTCCTCTGACATTCGTCAGTCCATGGAAGGGGCTGAGGCGTATCTTTCAATGTGAGTGCCAACAAAGGTTTGGCCAACAGAGAGAAGTTAGGGATCCACTGTCTACAATAGGAAGTAATGCCCAGAAAGGCACGTACCTCTCTTAGGGCCTCATGTAGGTAGCGAAATACCGGTCGGTAACGGCCGATTTTCGGTAAATATGCCGTTACCGACCGGTATTCAGACAAGTGAGATGTAGGAGTCCAAAAACCACTTTTCGGTAAATATGAGGCGGTAAATACCGATTCATAGTTACCGAATTCTAAAATACCGATTCATATTTACCGAATACATAATTAACGAATCGGTAAATATGAAGTGGTAAATATGAAGTGGTAAAAATTTAAAATGACATGTAGGAGCAGTCGGTAATTAAGAAATCCAGGAAAATCGGTAAATAAGAGTCGGTAATTAACACGGATTGAAAGCAGGTGGTAACCATCAACAATGCACATAAGCAATCCCAAAATGCAACAGCGTGGACAACATGGCCGCCATGTACGTCATTGCAAGGCGCCTACGTCTACAGGCAGCAGGACTGAGGGTGTGGCGACGGGAGGAACAAATCTACAGACAGCGCATCACACTATTACAGCTGACTGATGCAGAGATACATGAGAGGTACAGGCTACACCCCGAAACCATCATGGACCTGATAAGGGACCTGCACCCACTCCTGGACCAGCCAACAAGAAGGGCGCACGCCATACCACCACATGTGCAGGTGCTCTGCAGCCTACATCTACTGGCATCCGGCAGTTATCAGGTGGTGATAGCTGCGGTGGGTGGTGTATCCCAGAGTTGCCTGTCCCGTTTCTTCAGGAAGTTCCTGGATGCCATGATGCAGAGAATGCACCACTACATAAGCTTCCCAAACACACAGGCTGCACTGCAGAAAACAAAAACAGACTTTTATCACATGGCACAGTTCCCCCATGTCATCGGCTGTATTGATGGTACACACATCCCAATCTGTCCACCAGCTGATACAGAGCACATCTACAGGAACAGGAAGTCCACCCACTCCATCAATGTGCAGGTGATCTGTGATGCAGGGAACATCATCACAGATATTGTTGCAAAGTTTCCTGGGAGCACCCACGACTCTTACATCTTCCAGAATAGTGGGATCTACACACGACTGAGTGCCGGCGAATTCGGAGAGGGATACCTGCTGGGTAAGTAACAGTGACGCCCCTTGCAACCTGCAAATCAGAGTGTATAGAGGCATGTAACTGATGGTTCCCTTTTACTCATCCAGGCGACAGTGCATATGCATGCCGTTCATTCATCCTCACTCCCTACCTACACCCAGCAACCCAGAGTGAGAGACGATACAACGTGGCCCACAAAACAACACGCAATGTGGTGGAGCGCACGTTTGGACTACTGAAGAGCAGGTTCCGCTGCCTCCACAAGAGCGGAGGCGCACGCCAGTACAAACCCATCACCTGCTGCAAGATTATTGCCACTTGTGCAATGCTGCACAACCTTGCCACGAAAAAAGGTACAGATGTGGAACTAACATATTTTGAGGACAACGAGGATGAGTCAGGCCAGCCACAGGGCAGCGCAGCTAGAGTGCCAACTGCAATCGATGGGAGAGAGAGACGGGCAGAGATCACATGCAACTATTTCTGAGTAAGTGAGGGGACACAGCGAGTTGTGAGAAGTCATGACGTAGTTTAATGTGGCACCACGCCATGAACACATGAACAGGCCAAACTGGCAATATACCATCTATACAAGGAGTATGTCCAGGGTTACGTCACCCAATGGGAAGTGGCTAAGCAGGGCCACATCAATGTTTGCGCATACGCGCTGCAGTGGTGGATTGCACGGCCTGTGCATCCTCACTAGAGCCAACCCCAAGCCGCCTGCTGCTCCTGCGTGCTTCGGGGACGGGGGGTGTGATGCTGCTGCTGGTGTCGATGCTCTCCGCAGCATCCCCTGCAGCAGTTGTCGACGCCTGACTAGTCAATAGCACCCCTAGTGCACTTGTCACCTGCACCATCCCCCGAGACAGGTCGCTGCAGCACTGTGTTAGGCCCTCCTGCATCGTCACAGAGCGCCGGCAAAGTAGGGAAGTCGCAGTTGCCAGACGGTTGAGTGCCCTGCTGGTAGTGTCCCTTCTCTGGCGTTCCCGGCGCCGTGCTTCGATGTCAGCATCTAATTTGCTGCACAACTGCTGGATTGACTGGGACATGTCCCGAATGCCCGCAGCCATGCCGCCAATGTTTGTGTCCATGTTGACTAAGCTTGTCTTCATCACCCGCATGTGCCTCTGGACTGACATAACTGTCTTTGATTGCAGGCGCTGTTGCTTCAACATTTGGCCCTCGAGCCCCAAGAAGACACCATGGCCGTCAGTGGGTGCTGGTGGACTCTGGACACGCGACCTGTGGCGCCCTCTTGCTCCCGTCTGTGCTGCCTGTGAGGTGTGGGGCACAGTGGGATGGCTCCCTTCCTGGTGCCCGGTGCGGTCTTCTGGGCCCATGCTGTCGTCTGACGAGGTGTCGAAGGCTCGTAGCCTGGCTGCTGGACGCCTCCTCATTCTCACACCTGCAAGCGGAGATGTGGCCGGTGATTCGAACATGAGTGGCGATGCTGGCTGTGGTTGTGGTGATGCTGGCTCTCGGTGAGGTGATGCTGGCTCTGTGTGCGGCGAGGCTGGCTGTGTTGGTGGTGCGGCTGCCAGTGGGCCTGCTCCCTGGTCTGAACTCGTGCTGGCTAGAGGTGATTTTTGTGGCCGGTGTGCCGTCTCCCCTGCAGCATGCCCTGTACTGCATGATGTCACATCTGTGGACAGAAAAACAACATTGGCTCAGTGTCCCCGAAGGGCTGCATTGCAAGCGTCACAATAAATCATTTCACATTCCAATCTGTCCTCTGTCTCCTTGTGCCTCGAGTGCGTGACATGCCTTGTTGCCCTGTGACATTTACGTCATGGTTAGTGTTGCCCTGACTACATCTCCCGGAATGCATTGCCTGTCTGCACTGACACGTGTGGACTGCAGTGTGATTCTCGTTTCACAATGGGGGATGTGGGATAGGGGTAGGGGAGGCTACATTGCTGTGCTTTCGTCTTACCTTGGTGTGTTGCGGCTCTGGCAGAGCTGTCGGCGTCCCCAAGACCCACGACGCTCTCTTGCTCGATTGTGGCCGCCACCAGCTCCTCCAGTTCGGTGAGGGCAGGTGCCCTGTTGGTTCCACCTCCGGTCTGGCTGGCCTCCTTCTGGATGTCGCCCATCTTCCTCTTGGTCACAATCCTCAGGTCATACCAGCGCTTTTTGAGGACCTCAATGTCCCTGTGGGTCACTCCCACAGCATTGACCTGCGCCTGGATGGCCAGCCATATGTTGCGCTTTTCGGCCTCAGGCACTTGCAGGGATTGCCTCCCAAACAGCTTCTGGTGCTGCTTCACCACCTCCTCCACCAGCACCTGGAGTTCCTTGGGGCTGAATTTGAGCTTCCTCCTCCTTTCCCCTCCGTCTTTCTGTGTTCTCTGGCTGGACATGCTGTTCGTTTCCCGCTCGCACATGCAACTGCTCCCTGCCTCTCCTCTGCACTCCAAGCCTCTCCAGGGTCGGCTAATTATGTACACCTGCCTGGGTGTGGCCACGTCGGCTAATTGTGTACACCTGCCTGGGTGTGGGCAGTTCCTGGTTGGGTGGGCTGTCGTTGCACAGGATTAGCTGTTTCGTCAAGTCATGTGATGTTATTTACCGAATCCGTACATACCGATTCGGTATTTTCCGATTCGGTAGATACCACCTCGGTATTTTCCGATTCGGTAATTATCACCTCGGTATTTACCGAATCGGTGAATTCCGATTCGTATTTACCGAATGTTACCGAATCGGTAACTGTTACCGAATTTTTACCTACATATAACTTACCGATTCTAATTTACCGATTCGGTACGGCTCGGTATTTAAGAACCGGTAAAATGTATTTACCTACATGAGGCCCTAAGTGTGGATGGCACAGACATTTGCGCAATTGCTTGGATACGTTCTGGGGTTAATCGTCTTCCCTCCTTTGATAAGAGATGACCCAAGTAGGTAACCTCTTGGCGAACATATTGTAGCTTAGAAGGTGAAACCTTATGATTAAGATTGGATAAGTGTCGCAACAATGCAACCGTCACATTCTTACACATGTCCTCTGAATCAGCAATCACAAGTCGTCCATGTACTGAATGAGAGCAGCACCAGATGGCAAGGAAAAAGCATCAAGATGACATTTCAGACCTTGACTATAAATAGAGGGACTTTCACAATAGCCTTGAGGTGCGCGCTTGAACCGGAAGCTTCGGCCTCCAAGAGAGAAGCCAAAAATGTCCCTACTCTCTTCGGCAATGGGAATACTAAAGAAAGCATTTTTCAGATCGATAACAGAAAACCAAACCGCTGTAGAAGGTATCATCGTCAACAGCGCAGTGATATCTGGGACAACAGGAAACTGTGGTACAACAATTTTGTTTACCTTCTGAAGATCAATTACAAAGCGATAAACAGGAGGCTGAGAAGGATCAGTGCGTTTAAGAACGGGAAGAATAGGGCAATTACATATGTTACCTCTCGTTTCCTCAACCACATCTTTCTGAATCAAATCATGAATGATTTCCAAAAGCGCTCTTTCACCTTCAGTGGAAATTCTATATTGAGGAACGCGTGGCAATTCAGCATTGGGCTTGAGAGTAACAACATAAGGTGGGATTTCAAGACAACCAACATCATTTGGACCCGTGGCCCAAAGCGTTGTAGGAAGAGAGAGCAATTCAGGTGGGAATTGATCTTTAGACAAAAACATTGGAGAAGTCAGTTTCTGTCCTAAAGTAAGATGTACACCAGAAGGAGAGCAATATATCGTTGCATGTAACCTTTTCAATAGATCCAAGCCCAATAGATTCTCGCCGCAACCATTCGTTAAGAGAAGCGGAACTTCTAAATCATAAGGGCCAATTGAAATAGGCAAAGGGCAAGAAACCGGATTATGAACTGGGGCGCCAGAAAAACCTACAGATACATTCATTAAGCCAGACAAAGGTGCCCCAGGGAGTTTTGAATGAATGATAGAACTTCTCATCGCACCAGTATCTAAAAGAAATGGCTCTGAAACACCCATTGTAGTGACATTAACATAAGGTCCATTCTGATCTACTGGAATCGACATAACTCCCTTACTTTGTCCATGGCTGTCCTAGTTAACATGAAGACTTTCATTTTCGCCTTCAACATAACAATCCTCATTGTAATACTGTGTAGACCGAACGTTTTGCTAATCAAAGTAGTTCACGGAGTTAGGAGGAGGAAGGGAATGCTGTTCTTGGGTCAACATACCTCGACCTATACCTCTGTTTGCTGACTGGAGGCCACCACGACCTCGTGGAGCAGTTAGTGTCTCATTGCGCTGTAATAAAACCGGACAACTATTCTTAAAATGACCTTCCTCACTACAATAGGCACATTGATTAGGACCTAACAAAGGTCGTGGAGTATATGGCTCAGGCTTTTGATACACCCTCTGAAACTGTGGAGGCTGTTGAAACTGGGGCTGAGCATAACGAGGTGGATAAGCCTGTTGTAAAAGAAACGTAGTTTTCAATTCTTTAGTCTTTTTCTCTTGCTTATCTCTTTCTTCTTTATCTCTATTTTCATAATATTGAGCAGTAGCCAATATCTGGGCTGAAGAGGAAACAGCCCATGAACTTTCGGAGTCTTTCAACTTATGCGATAGCTCAGGTAGCAGATTAAATACGAACGTATCTACAAATAATCGCTGTCCACTCTCTGTAGTCATGTCCTGACCACTGTGATCAATGAATGTCTCCTCGAAACGAGTGAAGAAATCGGAGACACTCTCATCTTTCTTCTGTTTACACGCAGCTAGTTTATCCCAGTTAACTCTCAAGGCAGGCATCATCGTTTTCATTAATGTAATGATCCTACCAGGGAGTTCTGAAATCAAAGCATCAGGCTTCGCACCACCCACTTGGGCTCTATCTGCGGCAATTATAGCATCCCAGTATCCACCTAATTCTTGGGCATGATTCTCCTTACGAATCCTAGCCCATAACGCTGGTGGGACTACATTCCCCATCAACATATCAATATCTGCTAAATTCATAATACAGGCATCAACAGTCTGTGACAATTCTTTATAATGACCGGCAGGGTTTTTACGAGGATCCGGTAGAGACTGTTTAAGAGCCAAAACTTCAGATCTTTTCCAGGGGACATGTGCCCATATTCGCTGGAAATGGGCAGGAATAGCTTGATTAGCACCTGCTGCTGCAACCTCTTCTCTCCATACCGGAGGAACCTCTCTCATTGGGTAATTTTTCAGTGTCAACCTAACTGAGGGATCGGAGTCAAGAAAAGTCTGTGAGGCAAATAAAGTTCTAAAGGTAACAAGTGTCTTTACAGCGTCCTCAACCTTAGAACCCACAATGAGTCCCTTATCAAAATTAGCCTGAATATCTAACAGGCCCTGAGGAACCGAACCCAAGTCCATATCCTCCCAACTTTTAACAAGAGTATCACACATAACATTGAAAACATACCTCTGCGTAGGTGCATTCCACTGTCAGAAGGTAGGCATAATGTCAGGTACACTATACTGAGGACCCTTCTCAATCCATTTGCGAGCGAGAGAGTCCAACCTTTCTCGTTCTTCGGAAGCTGGGAACTGACTATGAGACTGTCTTCGAGAAAATGCCGGGGACATATTTAACGCCTCAAAGAAAGGAGATAAAAGACCAGAGACCGTATCTGGGAGTCGTTTACGTATAGACGGAGAATTTGACATAAGAATAGGGGACAAGGTATTAGGCGAACTAACTAAAGAAGAATCAGTAATTACCGGGGGAACAGAGGGCAAAGAAGATGAAGGAAAAGGAATCTAAGGCAAAGCTGGCAGAGGCGGCAATACTTGAGGGGGCAAATGTGGAAGAGCCGGAGCAAGCGGAGGCGCGACTGGTGGCTGAACAGGCTGTAACAACGGGGGTGCATTAGCACCTTGTACATAGGGCGGAGGCAATCTCAATAGGTGAGACATCAAGGGATCTTCCTCTAAGTCCTTTCTTTTATCAGAAGGGGAAGCTGGCAACATCGGATAGCATTTATCTATTGCCATATGATGCTGTCTCTCTGAAATTTCCATCGCATTGTTAACTTCATCATCTTTAAATTGCTGGGCAGCCTGTATAATTGTCATACCCTGTGCTTTCCTATCTCGTTTTTCTTGCTTAATTTTTCTCTGTTTGGCTTCCTTACGCCAAAGGCGGAAAGAGTCAAACATTGCCGGCCGGGCTTTTCTTTTAAATAAAATAGTTTCCAAATTATCTATTATGTCAGGTTCAAAACTACCATTTTCTGGCCATTTTAAAACACCATCATTCTTCGTGTATCGGAACCATGTCTTGTTAAAGGCAATGGGGCCAACACCATGCTTAGAATAGAGCTCATAAGTGGGAGTTCCAACCGAAGGAATCGGACAAGAGTCCTCCAGCCGGGAATCCCTATTACAACCAAAGCAACAAAGTTTCTTAAACTTAGTCAGACCAGGCATCGTTATTTCACTGGACTGTTCACAAACATCAAGGGGGTTAACTCAATTAACACAGCACAAATGTACTTACCCCTCGGCTTCGGTTATTGCAATACCCGAATCAAAGACCCAAAGAACCAAAGAACCAAAGAACCAAAGAACCAAATGTGGGAGCGACCCACCAATACTTAACTAAGATGTCTTCTTACACCAACAGAGGCCAGTCTATCGTCTCGCTTTACCATACATCACCAAAAAGAGGGCCAAGGCAGGGCAGCAGTCAGGGCAGCAGTCGTCAGTAGCCGCCAGGACAGAGTAACCACGCTGCAAAAGACCTTCGGACCACTTTCGACATAAAGGGGTCGCTTGACGTGGTTCGCGATTCCTCCAGAATTTTCTTGTGGGGTTCCTCACGACCTTCAGGCAGAACCACTACCTCTGAAGCCGCCCCACGTTGGGCGCCATTTGAAGAATCAGTAACCTTATGGGCCTGGCGGCGCAGGGTACGCCTTAATCTCCTGGGTTTTCCTGCTTCAGCTAACAGAGACACGGGGACACTCTGTCGGCGTAAAAGATCAGATTTTATTAGCTGCAGCTAGTACAGTTGTCCTAGAAGTACACACGGTATGTTCTCAGGAGACTGCCACTTCACTCCGTGGCGCACAATCTTTTGTAGTACATAGGTGACATATACATTAACGAAGGACACACCTAAAACATACATGGAAAAACCAATAAGAATAGTCTGAAAATAAGTCAGAGCCAATAGAAAGAATTGGAAAACAAAAGTATCGGGTAACCCGAAGAAGCCTCTCCTCTAACTGTGTTTGCCATCCCTCCCACAGATTAAGGTATTAACGTGTCCGCAACTGACTTGCAGGTGACGAGATACGTTTGTGTGTTTTGGAGGGCAGTTGTGAAACGAGAGAATACGAGCAGAGGACAGCGAAGGCCAGAAGATAAGATAAAGTCAGAAGAGAATAGTGTGAACCAACAGATAGTTAAGACAGGGATTAGAAAAACCAGACAGGGATTAGTGTACTCGGCCAGTCTCTAACACCAGCTTTGTAAACAGAGGCACAAGGCTATTTTGACACGATATTGCAGGAAAAGCAGAAAAGACTTCGTTCGCCGTGCTGCCTGAGTGAGGGCAACACAAAATGGCGGCGGAGCACAAAATGGAGGCTCAATACGATCGTGATCGAAAATCGAATTTCCTCACCTCAAATACCTGTTCATGTCTAATTCACAAGGTGACTATAATATCTCAGCAGGAAATTCAAATAATGGCCATGCCTGAAACTAACACCTTAACCTTAGTGTCCTGGAACATAGCAGGACTAAAATGCAAAATGCCCCAAAAAGATTGGCGAGCTTTTATCGACAAAGGTGAAGTTATCATGTTCCAAGATCTTGGGAATTAGGGCCAACCCATAAGCAAGGATTTAAAACTTTTTCCGTATCAGCAGAAATGTCCAAGGCTGGTAGACCATCTGGGGGACTCGTCTCATGGATCAGCACCACCATGGGATGTCGGGTGAAGCTACTGACAATTGAGTCCCCTGCTATAGTCATGCTAGAACTTTCCTCTTGGAATGAGAGAAAACATTTCTTATATAATATGTATGATAGAAGCGCAGCAAAGTCAGCTGAGTCCCCAGTCTTATTGCTCTTGATAGATTGTATTGAAAGGGCTGGTAAAAGGGCTGCTGTCATTGTGGAAGGGGACTTCAATACAAGCTTTGAGCCCTCAGCTCATCTGAGGGACATTGTTTGTTATGAAGACCAATGTGGGACATTCCACAAACATCGGGCCCTGGCTAAAGTGATGCTTCAGATGATAGACCTTTCCTTAAATGGCCACTTGAGAGCCTGTGTTGGCCGAACAGCCTCTGACCTAGTCAGGCGACCTATCTTCAGAAAGACACCTATCTGAGCAATATTGACTATATATTTTTGGATTTATAGTCCTGCCCTAACTTGATCGAAATGGAAATCTTAAAGTGGTTTGAAAGTGACCACTTCCTACTGTTTCTAAACCCTTCTGGGCAAGCCTGACTCCCCAGGCCAAAGGTCACAATTGCCCTGTGAGATCTACTTGTTCTCAACCCCCAGAGGAATGTCAGATGGGTCACTGTGGGTAACAGCGAGGACACCTATGCTCAATTATATCATCACTTGGGTCCAATGTGGTTAGCTTTTTAGGGACCCTGATTCAGCTCCACGTACCAGTATGGATTCTCACAAAAAAAGCTTCGAGCAACTGAAGAATTCTTTCTTTACTGAACCCCCCTCCAGGAGGAATCTTCTGCCACCTACACATTCCACCTGGTATAACGACAACTGTAGGGGAGCTAAATACCATCTAGTCAAGGCTATTAAAAAGGGCTTTTTAGCTGAGATTCAGGCTGATAGAACCACACATAAAGAAGCCCAAAAACAGGCAAAAGTTACTTGGGACACAAATGTTTGGGATGACCACCCTGAGGCTGCTCGGTCTGGGAACCAGGTTGTCTTCTGGCACCTGATAAGCCATGGCACCAAAACAAACACAATGAGGCCTGAGAATATGATTTCACCCCAGGACGTGGTTAACCACTTCCAAGCACTCTAGATTGAAGAGACTATTACTTCTGATGCTCTTTCTTTAGACTCTGCAGGGCTGCCCCCAGAACTTTATATTGTTCTACCAGTTAGAAGCAATTTGACCTTGAGAGAACAAGATGAGGGACATTTACTATTATAAATTCGAACCACTGTTGTCCTTTTTTAAACCTGCAAAATCAGAGCATTTTATTACAACTGAATGATAAGTGAGTTCTTATGGAAATACTAAGATGTATCATTTTCACTCGCCAAAACACCTTACTATATTGGTACTATACGTGAGATTTTATATGAAAACCATATGAATGTGCTTGTTTGTTGAATTGAATCTTACCTACTGGAAGTGTTGTTTTCAAATGAGATTGAATGTTGTATTTTGTTTATGTCGCTTTTAATGTCCTTGACCAAAATAAAGTGTTTTGAAGTTCGAGTTCGCCAATATATCAGAGTGCAAACTCAGTAAAGTTGAGGTCAGAAAATATTGAGTATGAAATGAAATGGAAGACCAATCTGGTATGGACTCACCTCCTAAGGTCAGTAAGGAAAGGCTCATTACACATCAAAAAAGAGCAGACTTAAATAGGGTTCTGATCAATGGATTTGATATATTCAATACAGTTGTACAAGGTTCCCCAAAAAAGACCGATCAGAATGAAAGGGAGTGAAACAGTTTTTCAAAATTCTCTCATAATTCTACAACATGCAGCTTCTCAACGTACCAGAGCTAATATTTCGGCAATTCATGTGATTCTGCTAAGACATGTAGGAACGTCAACATGTGCAGTTTTGCTGAATCAACATTTTAATAATCTGGCAAAGGTTGTTGTTTTGCCTCTGAAAATACATTCAAACATTATTATGCTGAGACATGAAAATACAAGTTTGTCCATGTGCTACAGAACACTGGAAACAAAGGTTACAAATAAAATGGTGTATGAGGCCAACAATTGCTATGTTAGCTGAAGTTCGACTTTCAGAAGTGCAATTCATTCATTTTCCAAAAAACACAATTTGAACACATGCGAGATGGATCAATTTACCGGGCAGTTTTCAACTTCTTGGTTACAACTTCATGAACCCCCAAGGCAAATTTTAAACTAATCATTCATGACATAATCCATGAAAAGTGTTGGCCCTGGCCCTCTCTGCAGGGTCATGCCCAAACGATTTGCCTCAACCCCTCCTTATTTCAGAATTTTGTTTTAGTTGGCCTTAGATCTCTGTGCAGTTTATCACAGCTAACCAGTGCTAAAGTTCCTGTGGTCTCTCCCACAAAGCATGGTACATTTAGATAACGCCCAATTGACACATTTCATTTACTTATATGTCCCTAGTAGAATGGTACTGCGTGAACCCAGGACCTGTAAATTAATGCTAATGGTGGTCCTACAGTACTTATTGTGCCTCCCACTTACGTGGTGCTTGGAAACATGTCTCAGGCCTGCCATTGTAGCCTGTGTGCAGTTTTAAACTGTCAATTCGACATGCAGAATAACCTCTTTGCCAGGCCTAAACTGTCCTTTTAAATATAAATAGGTCCCCCTTTTGGGTCTCAAAAGAATTGTAATTTAACATCCCCTTTTATGGTAAAATCAGATTTTATGTCACAATTCTGAAAATGTCACTTTTAGAAAGTTGACATTGCCTTGTTCTAAACACTTGGTGTCTGCAGCCTCTGTCCTGGGTCACATGACTGTGAACAGTTGGCAGTTGGCCCTTGTGTGTTCCTCCCAAACAGTGAGACAAAGGGGACAAAGGTGTTGTCAGGATGTGCCAACCTGCAAGGACCGGAGGGGCAGAGCTGTTCCCTGCCCCACTTACATTTCAAAAGAACTGCCTCAGCAGGCTCATAAAGAACTACACTCTAGTCTTTTGTCATCCTAAACCTCTAGAAGAATGAGGAGGGAGGAAGGACATTTCGGAACCATCTGTGTAGGGGAGCACTCTAGAAGTTTATTCTACTTTAAAGCTGGCACCATGTATAAAAGCAGGGCCCTCAGACCCACGCTTGAGTTCACTCCTCAGAAGGACTGCCTTGTACTTCATAGGTTTTCCCTGCTGCATGAGGTCTGCATTGTACCTTAAAAGACTGCCCTGCTGCTACCAGAGGACTGCCGTGCTGCTTGATGCTTGGCTTTTACCGAAGAGGACTGTCCTGCTGCTACAGGCCTGTCTTGCTGCTTCATCCCAGGACTTCCAAAGTTCCAAAGGGTCAGGTGGTTAATGTGGAGTTGTTCTGCATATAATGGAATGTTAAACTTGTTGCCAGGGTAGAATGTTATTCCTTGAAAAGCACTGAGTTACTTGCAGCTGTGAAGCTGAGCTGGAGGTACCTGTGTTTACTCTACAATAAAGATCTGTTTTCCTCTTCAACTGCTTGAGGTGGATCTTTACATTGGAGACGAGTTGACCTGATCTGCACAGGGGGCAGATAACCTGTACCTGTACCTCCACCCCTGGATCTACTTCTAAAGGATTTTTACTAAGAACAAAAGAACTCATTGTGCGAGTTTTCTGCAACTTACTTCTTCCACTAATTGACATCTCATACCATGTGAGTACAGGAGCAATCTTGGCTAGACTGTTGATACTGTATTACTAATTCCTCTTGTGTTTGCCTCGATCTTACCCTGCCTCTTTATACTCTTCTGACGTGTGAAGGGATTGTGAGGAGTTGCGAAGAGATTTCTGCGGCGTGACAGAGTTACATTAAGGAGATTTGTACTACGTTGTTACAAGTTAGAGATTTTGCTGGAGTGCGTTAGCGATATCTCCCCATTCTCATGAGAAATACCTGAGATATCGGGGATATCTGCTTTTGCGAGGAAGTGAAAAACGTTCATGGCAATGCCGGGGAGATAACTGTTTTGCTTAAAAGTAGAAAACGTTCAACAAAGTCCTGGGAAATACCGCTTTGCTTGAAAGTAAATAACGTTCAACGTTTCAGAACGTTGCTCACCATTTGGCTTTGAGGCAGCGTTGAGACTCGTGCTTGCTACGGTATCCATGCTGATTCTTCTCGCGCTGACTTCTTCGCGTCTGCACGCACGCCTCCTCATGCCCAACTTCCTCTAGAAAGAAGAACGTGAACTGCACGTCCCGGTGGCCATCTTAAACAATTGGGAAGGATATCCTTTATTTTAAATAACGGCACGACGTAATGCACTCGCTCATTTAAATAATTCAGTACTATTATCGTTATTTTCACATTAAAAGACTCAAGCAAGGGAGGAGGAGCCTAGCGCGCAACCAAGATGGCCGCGTAGGTGCGAGGCTCCCGAGGACCTCCGCGACCTCCTGAATTAATCCTGGCTATATCCTGTCCTTGTTGAGGGGACTGTGTCGGTGAACCCGAGCTGAGGCGCCACCCGTTTTTCGTTTTCGAATCGGACCCCGGACACCGGTGGGAGCACCGATCGAAGGTTGCGGCCTTCTCCGCGCCGGCCCCCCGGATTGGAGTAGTGGGGCGATCCGGGGACAAAGCGAACAACAGCGGCGGGCAGGGCTGGGCGACTCGCGTACCCCGCGCTTTCACTTTCGCTTTTGCGCCCTCCTTGCCCTCAAGCGAGGTAGGGTTGCGGAGCGGGGTGCGGTGGTGTGGCCTTGTCCAGGTGCCCGGCTGACCCGCCGGCTGTGAGTCGTCCTCGATCCAGTGGTCGCCCTCCCCCCCCGGAACCCGTGAACTGGCTCATCGGCCCTTTCGAGGAGATTGGCACGACGGTGGGAGAGCAGGCATGTCCACCAAACAAGATGGCGACCGGGCGAAGGTGAAGACGACCCGCCGTGGCCCAGCGCATCAATCCAACAGTATGGACCGCTACACCCTCCAGAAGGGATCTCCGGAGGCATCGCGCACATCCCCGGCGGGCCCGACGGAGGCGTCTGCTCAGCCGGTGGATCTGACCCTCCGGGACGTCATGGGCGCCATCGCAGAGATGAAGGCCTCGGTGGACCAGCGCTTCGACACCCTAGCGCAAAAGATAGACTCGGTCCTTGTGGATGTGAGCCTTGTGAGGGCTGACTTGTCCAAAACAAACGACCGGGTCGATTCCCTGGCCCACACCACAACGAGCCTCACGACGGATGTGGTGGCCCTCCAAAAGGAGGTGCGCCGGCTTGGCCAGGCGAGCGCCCTGATGGACCGGCGACTGGAGGATTCCGAGGGTCGGGCCCGGAGGAATAACGTTCGCATTGTGGGGGTGCCGGAGGGACGGGAGGCGGAGGCGGCAGATCTTTTTGTGGAAGAATTGATCCTTACCCATCTCCAGCCCCGGGGGCTGAGTAAGCTTTTTGCGGTGGAACGTGCTCACCGGGTCCCTGGGGGCAGACCTAAGGCCGGTGCCCCGCCGCGGCCTCTCATTGCCCGGATTTTTAACTTTCGGGACAGAGACGCTATCCTGCAGACCTCCAGGCAACAGGGACCGGTCAAGCTTGATAACATGGATGTGCATTTCTACCCAGACTTTACTCCGGCGGTCCAAAAGCAGAGACTGAGTTTTCTCGGAGTTAAACGTCGCCTACGGAACCTGAACCTTAAGTACTCAATGCTTTTTCCAGCTAAGCTAAGGGTGGAGGTGGATGGTCGCACGCACTTTTTTGACCGACCCGAGGCGGCTGGGGACTGGTTGGACACTCTGCCTGGAGATCGGGGCCGAGGGGGTGGGGGGGGTGCGGTTGGCGGGGAGGGCCCGCCGGATCAGAACTGAGGGGTGAATAATAGGCCTTGCTCTGGACAACATTCCTTTACCATTTACTGATCGTGTATGTTCCCCTCCTATGGAGGTCGTATGGGGTCTGTTGGGGGCTTCCCTCCTCCTCTGGGGGACTAGTTAGTTTTTCATCTATGGGGCGACAGGCACACTGCACTTTGGGGGGGCTGTCTGGGCTCATGCAGGGGTGCAGGGAGGGGGGAGTTCTGTTGGGATGGGGGGGTGGGGGGGGTGTGTTGTTTGTTTGCACCGCAAGGCAAACCCTTTACCGTATTGTTGCTCTTGAGATGCTCTGTGGGGGACGACTGATTGCTTATATGTATGATGGGGGGTAGGGATCTGACTGTGTTGTCATGGAATGTTAACGGCCTGGGGGACAGGATTAAGCGTGGTGTGGTCCTGCAGTACCTGAAACGTATTTCTCCGGATGTTGTCTTCCTGCAGGAGACACACCTTATAGGTAACTCCTTTCATGCCATGAATCGGCGGGGCTATCGTTTGGTGGCCCACTCGGGCTTCACCTCGGGCTCACGGGGGGTGGGTATCATGATCAAGAACTTGCTCCCGTTGGAGATTGATGAGGTGCGCCATGATGAGAGGGGACGCTACACTGTCCTGGTGGGTAGACTGGAGGGTAGAGTGTTTGTCTTTATATCAGTGTACGTCCCGCCTGGGTTACAATCTACTACATTTGCGGACCTGGGGCGCCTCCTCCTGGACCTTCCGGGTGGCCTGCTGGTGGTTGGGGGGGACTTCAATGCGGTAGCTTCTGGATCTATGGATCGTCATCCCCCTAGGGACCTCCCCCGGGCACAGGCGTGGCTGTCCGGCCTTTTAGATACATTGGGCCTGGTAGATTGCTGGCGACTAAAGCATCCCGCGCAGCTGCAATACACCTTCCACTCGGGTGCCCACGGTAGCCTCTCGTGGCTGGATTACATCCTTGTCCCGGCGGCCCATGCTGGGAGGGTGGGAGAGGTGTGCCATCTGGCGCGGGGCATTTCAGATCACTCCCCATTACTGTTACATTTCGATGTCTTCCCGAGGGGGGAGGGCAGGGTGGCTCCAATCAATGCTTGGTACTTGCGCGACCCCACCATTCGTGCCGACTTGATCAAATCCTTACAGCGATATTTTGATGAGAATATGGGGTCTGTCCCTTCGGCCACCTCCCTGTGGGAGGCTTTTAAGGTAGTTCTCAGAGGGGAGGCCCTCTCCTTTATCTCCCATGCCCGGAGGCGCGAGCGGGAGGAAGTAACCCGGGTGGAGGCCGAAATTGCGGAACTAGAGGGTGACCTGGGGAGCGGGGTAACGGATGCCAAGTTGCATGTTCTACACCTCAAGCAGGCGGCCTATAGGGCCCTCGTCATGGAGGCGGCCAGGGGCCTCAGTAGAGAGCAACAGGGGCGATTGTATGATGTGGGTGATAAGGCTGGTAAATTGATTGCGTGGTTGGACAAGAGGGAGAGAGCGAGTCGTGTGGTTCCTTTGATCGAGGGGATGGATGGTGTGCGTGTCACCGAGCCGGAAGCCATTGTCTCCTGCTTCGCGGATTACTTCCGCGAGGTGTACTCCCCGGTTTCTCCCTGCTCGGAGGAAGATTCCCATGCCCTGCTTCGGGACATCGCGCTGCCCTCCCTTACGGTGGAGGACAGGGATTTGCTGGACGCTCCTCCCACCTCGGACGAAATTGCCCTGGCTATTCGCTCGGTCGCATCCGGCAAGGCCATGGGCCCCAATGGTATCCCCATCGAGCTTTACAAGCTGCGACCGGATGTACTGGCGCCCCACCTGCGCGCGATGTTCCTGGCGGCCCACTCGCAGGGTTCCCTCCCGCCGGACCAGCGTCTGGCCACAATCGTGGTGATCCACAAGGAGGGGAAACCCCGTGAGCGGGTCACATCCTATAGGCCTATCTCGCTCTTGAACGCGGAGCCCAAAATCCTCGCCAAGGTGTTGGCCAACCGGCTGGGCGGCGTGGTGGGCGATTTGGTCCACCAAGACCAATCAGGCTTTATACCCCATCGCAACACGGCTCTTAATCTGCGACGCTTGCACGGGGTGCTCGCGCATGTCCCGTTTGTGCGAGAGCCGGCCATCTTGGCGTCCTTAGACGCCACCATGGCGTTTGACACGCTTGAATGGCCATACATCTGGGCGATGCTGGCGAAATTTGGATTTGGACCGGGATTCATTAGCTGGGTCAAATTGTTGTATTCGGGCCCATTGGCGCAGGTGGTGGTGAATGGGCGAGTCTCGGCCCCATTCGCGCTGGGGCGGGGCACGCGTCAGGGTTGCCCCTTGTCGCCGCTCCTGTTTGCACTGGCCTTGGAGCCCTTGGCGGAGTGGCTGCGGTGGCACCCCTCTATCCGTGGTCTCCGCTGGACCCCCGAGCATGAGGACCGCGTGTCCCTCTACGCCGATGATATCCTTTTGTATCTCGCCTCCCCGCGTAAATCGCTGATTGTCCTGGTTGATGTTTTGCGCTCCTTCGGTCGCAACTCAGGCCTTGTCATCAACTGGGCGAAATCCTGCGTATATGTGCTTTCCGGGGAGGCTCCGGCCCTACCACGGGACTGCCCGATCCAGATTGCCTCCCAGGGGTTCCGGTACCTGGGTATATATATTACTCTAGACCCGGAGGCCCGCTACGAGCGGAACTTGCTACCCCCCCTCCAGCGCTTGAAGGAGGACGTTGCGCGTTGGCGGCGTCTTCCGCTTTCGCCGCTTGGCCGAGCGGCCTTGTTTAAGATGATGTCCTTGCCGCGCTTTCTGTACGCGCTCCAGAACACTATGGACTTGGTTCCGGCGCGCTATTTCCGTGAGGTGGAGAGCCTGCAGCGGCGCCTGTTCTGGGATGGGAGGCCGCGTATTGCTCTGGCTAAATTGACGCTCCCGTGGTACGATGGGGGGGTTGCCCTCCCGGACATTAAACGGTATTACTGGGCCTCCCAGCTAGCTGCAATTATTCATGGCCTTTACGGGCCCGCCTTGAACCCGGCATTTGAAATGGACAAGATGCTCCTGCCCGGTGGCGATTACAATCGTGCGCTCTACTCTGGCGCGCCCGACTCCCGTCTGACGGGACCGACGCGTGTCATGGTGCGTGTCTGGCACGCGGCTAATGCAGCTATGGGGTGGAAGGACCGTTTGACCCGGGCGTCACCGCTATATGCGTCTGAGAGGTTGGGCTCCCTGTGGACATCGAAGGGCTTCGAGAAGTGGGACACGATCGGAATCAGCACAGTGGGAGATCTCTGGACGAGGGGGGGATTCAAAACTTTTGAGACGCTGCAGACGGAGTTTCAGCTGCAAGGCAGTGAGTACTTTCGGTACTTACAAGTCCGCCACGCGCTGGGCTCCGTCTTCCCGGATGTCGCGTCCATTCCGGAGTCTTCCCCCCTGGAGGACCGAGTGCTGGATGGCCATGTCCCAGACAGCACGATCTCCCTTATATATAAAAAGCTGATCAACGACAGATCGTGCCTGCTGACTAGTCTCCGCGAGGCCTGGGTTGCCGACGGGTTGGAACTGGACGACGAGGACTGGATCTCCGCGGTGGCCTCTCCGAAGGAGGTGGCCATCCCGGCTCGCCTTCGCTTCGTCCAGCTTAAGATCCTCCACCGGGTTTACGTGACGGGGCCAAGGCTTCTACGTATGGGCTTTGCTGGTGACGGATTGTGTAAGCGTGGCTGTGGTGCTTTGGCAACTTTCATGCATATTCTGTGGCAGTGCCCAAAGGTGGAGCGATTCTGGCGTGGTGTGCATGAGGTCCTGCGTGTGGTTACGCGTGTCGCGCTGTTGCCTGAAGCGAGGAGATGCTTGCTGAATGTGTGGGAACCAAATGACTATTCGGTTCCGCAGAAGCGGTGGGTGACTCTGGGATACATGATAGCTAAGCGTGACATTGCTCAATTGTGGGGATCCCAGAGGCCCCCGGCGGTGTTGGCCTGGAAAGAACATATGGATTGGTGTATGTTTCGTGAAAAGGTAGTGTATGTGGCGAGGGGTAAGCCTGGGGCGTGGGTGAAAATCTGGGGCCCCTGGAACGCCTATCGCGGGGGTATTTGTGAGCCGCCACTGCTACCGGCTGCCTCACCAGCTCCGTCCCCCTGACCGACCCCCTCCCTCAGCCGTGGGCATGTGGTTCCCCAGTCCCTGATCTATTCCCATCCCCTTCTTCAGAGTTTGGCTGCTGGTTGGGATCCCCCACTTAAGGAGCACGTGCCGTCACTTTGGATGACGGGTTGCCTTGCGGGTGTGGCTTTTTGTGTTGTTCTGTTTTGAGAAAAGGAAACCGTATTGTGGGCTTGGAGTTATGTGGCCTGCGCTATTGATATCTCCTGATTTACCAATCTGCACCGCCAAGAGACTCTTACTGTATGTATGTCATATGCTTCTGCCACTCTAGCGGCCGGCCGGATGGTTGTAGGCCCATACTTGTAAATTTTTTTCTAAAATGCAATAAACGGTTTCAAAAAAAAAAAAAAAAAAAAAAAAAAAAAAGACTCAAGCAACATTTTACAGTATAACTATCTAGGAGAAGGATTTCCCTTGTTTTCAATAATGGCACAACTCTTTTCTAACGTTTCATTGAGGAACTCTTCAAGCAACACTTTCACAAGACGACAAACAAGAAGACAACAACAATTTGGTTTGTTATTTTTAATTTTTAATTTTAGTTTATTCTATTAGTTTGTTGTTTCATATAACTTTTGCTTCCTTGCAGGTGGGACTGTTATTGTAACATCTTAACTATCATGGGTGATCAGGGGTTGTCTGCACCACCATCTTCTCTTACCACTCCATGTGACCCGGCCATTCTGTGGAAAGATTGGAAGAAATTGTTTTTAACCTATATTCTTGCAACTGGTGCGGATAAGTATGGTCCTGTGCGTAGGAAAGCCTTTCTACTTCATCATTTAGGTGTTGAAGGATGCTGTCTATATGAAAGTTTTCCTGAACTCTCTTTAGGAATGGGTGATGGTCAACCAAGCAGTGACTTATGTTGCAGCTTTAAGAGGTCTTTCACTTACCTGTTGTTTCGAAGGTTTGGCAGACTCTCTTATTCGTGATCAAATAGTCAGGTGTACTAATAATGAGGGAATACGTGAAAAGCTTCTTATTAAATATTCAACATTAGATGAAGCGATTCAAATTGCCAAAGGGTTAGGGCATACTGATTTGTGGATAAGAGAAATGGAAAATTTTAGCAACTCATGTAACAATTCCACGGTAAGAAAAGAGCAAGCTGCAAAAGGGGCTGAGATCCAGTCATGTGTAGAGGAAACTAACGTAGTGAAATCTTGTGTTAAAACTCCAGCTCCCACGCCCCTCAACAAGTTTAGTAATAACTCTAGTAATAACCCTCATGTGGATGCTGCTGCTCCAGCAAGGGTTGTTAAATGCTATCGCTGTGGAGCCCCTGGACATATAGTTTCCAGTCTCAAATGTATGGCTAGGAACACATTATGTAGAATGTGTGGGAAGAGAGGTCATCTTGCCAAAGTCTGCAGAACAAAGACTCTATTTGGTCAGGTACAGGAGGTGGATAACACGTGAGAATGTTCAAGAGTTGATGCTATGTATAGATGACTTTGATGTTCCTGAAATCTCTGTGGAGTCATACCATGACCATTCTGTCTTGGAGTGTGATACTGTTAAAGAAAGTACATGTGTATTAGAGAAGCCTCATTGCATCATAAATTTGGATAAGCATGATGTTAAGATGCTTGTTGATTCAGAAAGTTTGTATACCCTGATGTCAAAAGATGTGTATTCCAAGGTATGAAAAGAGGAAAGTGATGTTAAATCCTGAATCAAGCCTGAAATCAAGGATGTTGGATATGGTGGGAAAACAATTGATATTTTGTGGGTGACGATCTCATTTAGTGGGAAAAAAGTATATGGTCGGGTATACCTAACAAAGCAAGGGTCCAACTTATTAGGTTGGCACCATCAAAAAGATTTGAATATCATTCTCAATCCTAATGTCGAAGTGCCGGTCATATCCACAATGGTACATGATATTAATACAACGTATCAGACAAATTTAATAGGAAAATATCCAGATGTTTTTTCTGATAATTTGGGTAAACTTAAGAATGTTTCACACAAGATTATTTTAAAAAGAAATACAATTCCGATTGTACATAAAATGAGAAATTTACCATATTTGATGAGAGGTCCATTGCAAGATGAGCTCACAAAATTGCTTGCACAAGGTATAATAGAGCCTATCGAAGCCTCTCAGTGGTTGGCCCCTATTGTAGTCGCACCCAAGGATGGGGGAAATAAGATCCGCTTATGTGTGGACTTGCGTGACTTAAATAAGAACATTTGGGTTGATTGGCAACCTTTGCCCAATATTTCCGAGATGTTGACAAGTATGGGTGGTGGTGTCATTTTTAGTGTAATTGATATGTCTGCAGCATATCATCAGATTGATCTGGATGAAAAATCAAGAAACTTCACTTCATTTGTCACACCGCTGGGGGCATTTCGCTATTGTAGGATGGCATTCGGCCTAGCATCTGCCTCGACTGTGTTTCAGAGGGTAATGCAACAAATGTTTGATTGCATGACTGATGTCTTATGTTTTCAAGATGATGTGTTAATTGTGGGTAAAGATGATGCACATCATGATATGGTAATGGAAGAGGTCCTGAAAAGATTGAGAAGTAATGTGCTGACCATAAAAAAAAAATGTCAATTAAAAATGAATTCTGTAACATATATGGACATGAGATATCTAAAGACGGTATCAAACCTAAGAAAAATATTCTTACTGCCATCAAGGATGCTCCCACTCCTCGCGAAAAAGGACCAGTTAAAATCGATTCTTGGCCTAGCTGAGTATTGTTCGAAGTTCTTGAATGGATTCACAGAGATTGTCCAACCTTTGAGGCTACAAATGAAGAAAGGGGTCTCATTTGAATGGATTGATGGTTGTGTGTGCAGTCAACAAGATAAAGAATTGTATTGTAGGAGCTCCCACCCGTGGTCATTTTAATGTTAAGGGCAAGGCTTACATTACGACTGATGCTAGTGCTATAGGGATTGTTGCAGTCCTAACTCAAATGTGTGATGGGGATGAAAAAATCATTGGATTTGCATCCAGAAGGTTGCGTGATGCAGAACTATTGTATTCGGTAATCGAAAAAGAAACTCTAGCATGTTGCTGGGGAATAAAGCATTTTAGATATTTTGTTTGGGTTTTACCATTCGAAGTTCGTACAGATCATAAACCACTGGTTCATTTATTTAAAGGCGATAGAGGCCTGGAGGGTAGTGCCTCTCCCAGAATTTCCAGGTGGATGCTGTCAGTCGTTGAATATAACTTTGTGGTTGAATATGTTAGAGGATTTAGAAATGTTGTAGCTGATTATCTGTCAAGGATGCCTATAGAAATAATTGATGTAGATGTGGACGATATTATTGAAGAGGTGTTTCATAGCAGCAATGGAGAGGCTGCTTTTAACAAACAGGTATTGGAAGATGCTATGTTAAATTATGATTTCTTACAGTCTGTAATAAGGTGTACATCAGAATGATGGAGTAAGAACCTCATTGAAGATTTTCCCTTCAGGAGTTTCCACCATGTGGAGGGGGAGCTAATTGTTTTTGTTGGAAAATTACTGAGAAGATGTCAGATTGTGCCACTGGTTGGATTGAGGAGGAAATTTGTAAACATTGCTCATGAGGGGCTTCTAGGAAGAAATATGAATAAGAGGAGGGTGCAACAGTCAGATTGGTGGCCCGGTATGGACAGTGATATAGATGATGTAGTAAAAGAATGTCATGCCTGTTCCCAAGCTGATAAGACTAAAGTAATTAGACAAGCTCCTTTAGTATGTATGTCATTTTCTAAGTAACCATGGGAAAGAGTTGCGAGAGATTTTTTGGGTCCCATAGCTAAACTTGGGTCACATAGCAGGTTCCTGATGGTTCTAGTTGATTATCATTCCAAATGGTTTGTGGTTGAATCCACAGAGTGTGTGAGTATGCGAAAAGTCATTGCATTCATGGAAAGGGCGTGCTTGAATGAAGGCATTCCGAAGGTTTTGGTGTCAGACAACGGTGTCAAAGAAAATGCAAGACTTTTTGTGAAATTAGGGACCAAACATGAGAGGGTTGCTCTTTTCAGGCTTCAAGCCAATGGTTTAGTTGAAAGGATAAATCGTTTAATAATGGAAAATATCCCATTATCACTTCTACTGGATTATCGTGGTTTGAAGAACTTAAGAAGCTCGTCTGGTCATATAGAGTCACGCCACATTCTATGACTGGTGTGTCACCATTTATATCAAGTCAAGTCAAGTCAAAATAGTCTTTATTTCGAGTATTTCATCTTAAAAGACATATTAATATTTCATCAGAACAGTTAAAAAGTTAGAATAAGAAATTTTTCATCATAAACATAAAGGACCATTTAATAAATAACATATTAAAAAACAGTGATAAAAAAATATTAAACAATACAGTTAGCAGCGACTTGAAATTGGTTAAAACAGACTCCACAAGAGTAAGAGAAATACTATACTTCAATGGTTGGGACCAAGGAGTTAGGGCTATTACGCCTACTCCGTAAAAGCCATGCCCAGCTAATATATTTGGCTAGACCAATAACCACAAAAGATGATATATCTGTCTTAAGAATCCTTCTAGCGGCCTGGGCTGATCTAACACCTATTACACGACACACAGGCCGCAACCAAGCTCTTCTAGGTTGGTGGTATTCCGGATAAACAAATAAAAAATGATCAAGTGTTTCAACCAGATTCTTACAAATTGGACATTTATCATTGCCTTTAGTGGTCCAACTTGAGGTAAAGGAACATAATGGAAGGGTGCCAATTCTAAATTGGTGATATAATTTCCGGTCCTGCTGCTTGGTTATTACATCCCAATATGCCTCAAGAGAGGGTTGGTCCTTAGTGGTAAAATAGGTTGTAGTCAAGGAACTGCCGGTCAGAGAAGCATGACGTTTACATGATGACCATTGCCAGTAAGTGTCCCTAAAAATCTTTTTGGAGGGAAAGACGGCCGACTCAGGGTTAGACCACAATTCGCCCATATCAGTCAAAATAAATTTAATTTCTGACAGCCAGCTAATTCTTTGGGAGCCCCCCAGGTCTTTTACCTCTAACAGTGCCTTTGCATAAAGGGATAGCTCCGGGGTAGTCCATAGGCGACGCCAGAACGCCAAAGGCCTATACCGGACCATATCCTCGATAGGCTGACATCCTAGATCGAATAAAAGGGGGATACGTGGGGCAGATTGGGGTAGCCCTACTAATGACCTCAGAAAGTTGTTTTGGGCCACCCTCAAAGAATCTAATTTACTAAACCCCCATAATTCGGCACCGTACATAACAGCTGGGAGAATTTTAGACCCATAAATTTTTATCAGCGGTGCAACGGGTTTTGTACAGGATTGTCTATGTTCTTTGAGCTCCACCTAATTGTGCATGCTTAAGGATGAGCAAATCAATCTGGGGCCTCCAGCTTAGGTTGTCACTAAAAGTGACCCCCAGGTAAGTAAAGGTGGAGGTCTGTTCCAGCGTTGCACCACCCATAACGACCCTGGCTTTGACAGGGCGAGGGCCACGAAGGACCATAAATTTGGTCTTCCCCACATTAACCTCAAGCTCATGTTCGCGGCAGAATTGCTCAAACCTAGACAGTGCTAACTGGAGCCCCTGTCGGGTTTTTGAAATAAGGAGGGTATCGTCCGCGAACATGAGCAAGGGGACTTTCATACCAGCTATCGAAGGTGCTTCTGTCGGGAAATTTGAAAAGTATCTAGTTACTCCATTTATAAACAGGGAAAACAAGGTAGGGGCCAGTACACACCCTTGTCTGACCCCTTTGGATACTTCAAATCTCGCAGTCACCTCCCCTGGTTTACCCCATCGAACCTGGGCATATGTGTGTGTATGTAACATAACTAAAAAACGCAATAATTCAACCGGCATACCCGTCTCCCGGAGGACTTCCCACAATTTCGGTCTTGGCACCGTATCAAATGCAGACCTTAGGTCCACAAAGGCTGCAAAGAGCATACCTCCCCCTAAGTAGACTTCCTTCCAATATAAAAGCATAAACCTAAAGGCTTGATCAATGGTTCCAACATGCGTCCGGAACCCTGCCTGTAGTGGCGTTAAAATATCATTTTCAGAGATCCAGCTGGTGATACGACCCAGCCACAAACATGCTGTAATTTTTTGGGCCGCGTCAATAAGACTGATCGGTCGGTAGTTGGCAGGGGCAGAGCGATCACCTTTCTTATAGATTGGCAATATCTCTGCCCCAAACCAAGAATCCGGAACCGATGCTCCGCTAGCCAGAGCATTAGCTAAGGTTTTTAAGTAGGGGACCCATAAATCCTGCTCCTGCTTGAATAAGTCAGCTGGAATGCAGTCAGGTCCTGGGGCTTTACCATTCTGGAGTGATTTCAAAATTGTCACAACCTCGCTAGAAGTAAACTCTAAAACTCCGGCTCCACTATATGGCCATGTGGCGTTATTTGGCGTCTCTCTGGACTTAAACTGGTTTTCAAAATAACTAACCCACTGACCAGGTTCGACATGCTTAGCCGGAATCATAGCCTGCGGGTTCCTACCCAATTTTAAAAGGTGCCAAAAATGACACATGTTTCTGCCCTCACATGCCTCATGTAGCTCACGCCAGCGTGATTCGTCCCAGTTTGACTTTGCCAATCTTTGGGCGGATTTATACGCTGCTCTACAGCTCCTAATCGTTGGCGGGTGCCTAGATTTAATTACTGTAATCAGTGCTTTGCGTGACTCTCTACAGCCTGCATCAAACCACGTATTTTCCCTCTGGCATATAGGTTTGGCTGTGGCTGGGATACTTTTAATAAAAAAGTTTTTGAGCCCTGTAAATAGTTCACTGTGGATATCCGGAATGGAGTTTATAATCCCTTCCTTAGACTCACAACTGGACAGTTTAGACATTGCTACATTAACCATATTCCTAATAGCTGCCCGAGCAGATGGATCCGAAGCAATCTTGGGCCAGCGGACCCTTCTCATATCATTAGACAGGGTGGCTTGCACGAGCAGAAGGCGTTCATCATCATTGCGGGACCCAGTGAAGCTACTATCGGATAAAGTCAGCATCAGGGGGTTATGATCACTTGCTAACCTGTCGGTCACCACCATGTCGATGACATCTGCCCACAGCTCACAGTTAACCAATATGTAGTCAATTCTGCTCCCACTTCTACCATTATAAAAGGTTATCTTCCCTAGTCTATCCGATGTCGTTCTACCGTTAACAGCCCTCAGCCCCTTTTCTAAGCAAAGCCCCTTCAAAAAAAGGGCTGCTTGAGTCCATTTACTAACATGGTTTAATTCTAATTGGGGAATTCCCCACACAGAATCCTCAGCCTCAGATAGTTTTCCATCATCGGTCCCCAAGGGTTCGAAACAGGTATTAAAATAACCTGCCACCATCCTATGGCCTACACTAGAGATGTTACAAAGTAATTGATCTAATAAGTAGACTGTGGGGGAGCATTTGCCTCCAGGAACTCTCCTAAGATAGGTATTAATAATGAGAATGTTGAGGCCCTTTGTAGAGGAGACGCGGATGGCCATTATATCGGGACTATCTGTCGGTACTTCCATGACTACAATACCCTCACATTGACGAACCCAAATTGTCAGACCACCCACCGGTCTACCTCTAGTACCCTTAATGGCTGGTTTAAAGTAGTTCACGTACCCTACTCGAAAGATGGGATCGACCGCCCAGGTCTCCTGAAAACACCATATATCTACTTGGTCTACGAACGTCACCCAATCGGGAGAAGCCAGCTTTAGTTGCAGGCCAGCTATATTCCAGGAGGAAAATAATAGGTTATGACTGGCGGTTGGCTGATTCGTCAACTGGGGCCCCGTATTGGGATCAATGATAGTACATACGGTAGGTAGGCTTGGGTGTGCAGTAGTAGTAGGTATGTCAGGTTCCACAACTTGTACCATAGGTTGCATATGAACAGGTGGCTCCCGACAAGCAAGCAATGAGCTCCCTGTTGGTTCAGACCTGGGGAGAACAGGACTATCCCCCTGTCAATCATTGTCCTCCAATGTGGATAGAACAGCAAAACGATTATTTAACCTAACTGGCTGGGAGCCTAGTTGGGGGGCGCAATAGAGGGCACGTTGTTGCATAAGAGTCAAAGCCCTTACCGGCCTATAAAAATAACCTAAGGGTAAAATCAGAATCTCATCTTGGGAGGGAACATGGTGTGTAGCCAACTCCAGTATACGTTCTACCAATAAGGGGGACCTAAAACTTAGCACCACACAATCTCCTATCATGGTCTTTTGAGTATGGCCAACCCAAGTTACCCGCCTGACCATTTTAAATTCTTCAAATAGTGGTAGACTTACCAAGGAAATGCAGAGCTTTATTCTTTAAATTGGACCAGTGCTCACTAGACCCCTCCGGCAATGGAGGGACATTAGCTAGGATGACTGTGTAGGGGGTAGCTTCTGAGGGAAGATGTAAACTCACTGGTGCTTCAGAAGCCACTGGATCATATGTCACGGGCCTTGTTGAATCCTCAGTAGACTGTTGTTCGATCAACGGTCTTCTTACAGCGTTATGGGCGATCATGGGCCTGGTAGATTGGGCCCTTGGTGCTATAGGGACCAGAGGGGTACTTATATGGGTTCTTAAAGCATGTTGACCAGTGGTATCTCTTAAAGGTTGTGAGCCCGGTGTCAAGGACGTTCCTGGATGGCTGAAGGATAAGGACTGTGTGCGGGTTGATCGAACTGCTGTAGAGAGTGATGTGGCCCAGCGACAGTTGGCTGCGTCGAGTTATTATAATGCAAAAAAAGGTGTAAAGAACCTTGATGTGCGAGAAGGAGATTGGGTGGTTGTAAGACGCAGTGGAATTGTCCTTAAAGGAGACAGCACATTTTCTAGGCCCATACAAGTGAGAACTGCAAAAAAAAGACATTGTTATTCTGTCAGGTGGTTCTGCTTGGAGGACTGGAAATGTTTGTAAATGTAGTGCTCCTTATTTTTTATATAACATTTGTCCATTTATTATTAAAGGGGGGAAGATGTGTGGTGTTGTCCTGCATATAATGGAATGTTAAGCTTGTTGCTAGGGTAGAATGTTATTCCTTGAAAAGCATTGTTACTTGCAGCTGTGAAGCTGAGCTGGAGGTACCTGTGTTTACTCTACAATAAAGATCACTTTTCCTCTTCAACTGCTTGAGGTGGATCTTTACAGTTAACCTCCTGTACCAAGCACAGGGGCATAGCAATGTCCCGAAGCCTCCCTGCAACTGTCCAGCTGACCTGCTGGACTGGACCTGCAACTGGACTTGCTTGAGCCCTGCTGACCTCTTCTGGAGTGACTTCCTGATCCAACCACTGGATACGTCTTGAACCCACTGGATACGTCATGTAAGAAGTTGTTGTTCCTTTATTCATGACAATATCCTTAGAGTGTCAAAATAATCTCATCTCCCACTTCTAACTTTGACACCTTAGAAATGATACATATGTCAAAGACCTTAGTCAATAGCCTGGTGGCATTAGACGTCAGGACTAGTCCTCCAAGCCATTCCACTATACAATTTAAATATCCTTGGTTAGGCCATTATACATCTAAAGTGGCCAACAGGACATATGGCAATTCTCACACAAGGCTAAACGAGATAGACTCACTAAAAGAGATGACTGTACCATTGTGTTGTTCACCTTAACAGCCAATAATCTCTAATACATCAGGATGCCTAAGGGACACAGGAAGTTTTAATTACACGACTAATCTTAGACTTAATGGGAGGTACTTTTTTAGCCCTCTTTCTTCTAATTCTTTGTCTGTCATTCCTACATGTGAAGTTTTTAAAATCTTGTCTACAGTGACACCCAGCAGCATATCATCACCAACGTTGGAACCCATCATCTCCTTCTAGGGTCATGAATTCTCAGACCCTAACAAAGCACATCCCATATCCTGGAACATAGCTGGTCTCATATCTAAAATACCTCTTTGAGACCGAAATATCGTAATGAATAAACATGACATTTGCATGTTCCAAGAAACTTGGCTGAAAAACCCCATTTATAAACTGGGATATCTCAATGTATTTGTTTCTTTTATAACGAGTCCAAGGGGCAGGGCTGCGGGGAGTTTAGTTATTTGGATACGTGGCACACTAAATTCAAAAACCCAACAACTTAAAATTATTCACCTAAAATATTAGGTATCCAGCTGGATGTTGGTAGCACCTATCAATTAACCATACTTAATATTTGTGTAAGTGGGGGCCAGAATGGGCTGGCCTCGTTCACTTTACATACACTAGAGAATTATCTTAATCAACACTCCCACCACCACTTTTTCATTTTAGCTGGTGAGTTTATTTTAACCTTACATTTGAGCAACTTGATGCTGAGGATGCCCATCTAACTAAGGATAAGGATGCTGCTTGGATTCTGCTTTTGGATATTCCACCATTCCGTAAGAGGACTCATTTAGCGGTTTACCTAAAATCATTTACAATTGAGCATGGCTTGAGGGCTTTAAATGGCCACACAAAATTGGATCTCAAGGGTGCTCACACGTTTAACAAACCATTCCACACAAATTGTATAGATTACGTACTTGTTGACCTGGGATTATGGGCAGCAGTTATTGACATGTCAGTGTTAGATAGAAGTGAGAGCTACCACAACCCTCTATCTGCCATTATCCAAGCTTTTTGCGAGCACATTACCGTAGACACTTGCATTCCCTAGGGAAGTCACCCTATCTACAGACAACCTGCACTTAAAGTGGAAGCAGATTGCTGCACGCCCAGAAATCTTGTCTTCTATTCAAGAGGACTTCAACGCTGTTCTCACCCATATGGGGGGAGTTCTATCCCAGTTTTTTGGCGGTTCTGCATGGGGTAATCTTTGAGCAGGCTCTTTCTCACTTTACTACTCCAAATGCATGTAATTGGAAAAAAGTAGGCAAATATAATTCTTTGTACAACAGGGAGTTTCATATGATAAACCCCTCCTTAGTTAAAGTTTTACAAAATAAAGACATGTGAAGTATCTCAGCTCTTAGAAAGGAATATAAAAAGGCCATTGCTCGGGCAAAAAATGAATGGGATGAAGAGAGATGGGTCGCCCTTTTGGACGTATGTTCAGCCAGCCAGCTTTCTAAATTCTGGTCACTGGTCTCACGGGGACGCTCTGTAGTTGCAATTATTTCTCTAATACTGCTGCTGCTGACTGGATCAACTACTTTCATAAACTATACTCTGGTGACTCTATTGATACCACAGCAACAATAGTTAACACTGTTTCTCGGAGGAACACTGAACCTGACTCCTTGCTCAACATGACTGATATTTCACAGTCCCTTAATGCCATCACGTGTGGGCGTGCAGCTGGCCCATATGGCGTTCAGCAGACATATCTTTATTTGATACAGAGGCCTGGTCTCATTACATCCTAACTCTGGCTAATGCTATAGCAGCAGGGGCACCCATCCCTGATTCTTGGAAAGGAGCAACATAATGCCTATATATAAGAAGGGTGACAGTTCTATACCCTCTAATTACAGATCAATAAGAATAGATTGTATTAAGAAAATCTTTGGTCGTTGTCTCTTTTAAAAAATACTAGACTGGATGGGCGAAAGTGACATCTTAAGCCCATTCCAAGAAGGCTTTCGACGTAGTGTTTATACTATTGATCAGGTCTTTCATTTTCTGCTAATGTGTTGGAGAACAGATTTGATAGGCAAGGGCAGCCTTTATGTTGCCTTTATTGTTCTAAAATCTGCCTTTGATTTGATTCCCCATTCTGATCTCTGGAGAGTCCTAGCAGATCTAGCTATGCCACCACTCATTCCATCCCTTCTAATTCGCTTGCATAACAATAACTATGCACATATCCATGGAGGGGGGGGACCAGGTCCAGTTGACAGAAAAGGTTCCAGTCTGCAAAGGAGTTCACAAGGGCAGTGTCCTGGCTCTAACTTTGTTCTTACTTTTCATCAATGATATTGTGTTCTTTCTTTTCACAGTGGAATCAGATGCCGCATCTCTGGCGGCAATTACATCTGCTATCCCACTCTTCGCAGATGACACCTTGTTGATCTCTAAGACCCCACGTGGGATTCAGAAATTATTGACGCGTTTAATGAGTTTTGCGTCACAAGCGGCTTGAAGATAAACACTGATAAAACCAATGTGATGTGTTTTTTAACCAGCATAGAACCTACAAGGGTAGGTTAAGCCTAGGTGGTGATACACTTTAGAGGGTGGACTACTTTTCATATCTAGGAGACACATCCGCCAAGGGCATGTGCTGGCACCTCCGTATTAGAAAGACAACCACTAAATTAAAGCAGATCTCGGGAGTGATACTCAAGGAACTCTCCATGTCATACACTAAACCCATTCACCTAGATTTGAAGATCTATGAGTCAAGGGCTATGGGCCTAGCATTACACAGCGCAGAACTGTGGGGTTATTCTAATTATGAGGAGCTGATAAAAGGTGAGAGCAAATTCCTTAGGAACCTGGTCTCCCTTCCACCCAGCACTCCCTTATATCCCATGCTTAGTAACTTTGGGGTCACAGGGGTGGTGCACAAAATCCGTTTATGGCCCCTCCTTTTCTGCAGACGTCTTTGGACTACCCCCGAGCTCGCTCATTATGCTATAGTGTGAATGATGTTATGAAGGCTGATCATTTTAGTAAAAGTTCTTGGTTTAGTAATTTGAAATCACAACTGTACTCCCTTGGGCTACATGATTTATAGGACTGCCCGGCCAAAACTGCTTTTCCAACTAACGCTGCACTAAAAAGAAATATTGGCCATATGTTATGGATGAGGAATCACGGAGAGCCATCAGCTCTAGATTGACCAGTGAATACATGGACATTAAGTCCATGTTAGACCTGGCTTTTTTCAGAAGGTTTACCCCCAGACTGTTTGCTTTTTGGCCTCTTGTTTTTGACCCTGTTTTTGTTGGTCTTAGGACTCTTGGACACTGCTGATCAGTGCTAAAGTGCATATGCTTTCTGTGCGAATTGTTATGATGGGTTAATGTTTCCATGATTGGCTTATTTTATTTACTTCTAAGTCTCTTGTACAGTGCACTGTGTGTCCCGAGGGCCTGTAAATCAAATGATGCTAGTGGACCTGCAGCACAGATTTTGTGCCACCCACACAAGCAGCACTTCAAAGGGGTCTCAGACCTGCCACTGCAGTGTCTGGGTGCAGTCTCTACTGCCATGCCGACCTGGTAAGTGCACCCACTTGCCAGGCCCTTACCTTCCCTTTTATTACATGTGAGTCACCCCTAAGGTAGGCCCAAGGGTGTAGTGTACGTGAAAGGTAGGACTTGTACTGATTTGTGTGACATGTCCTGATAGTGAAATACAGTGTATTTTGTTTTTCACTATTGAAAGGCTATCTGTCCCATGGGATAGAATGGGAGTTTATTTATAACATCATATAAGTATAACATTCCATTGGAACAAGATGGAAAGGTGGAGTTTAGTATGCCTGAACTGAGAATATAAAAATGCATCTTTTAGTAAAGATGATTTTTATATTGAGTGCTTGAAAACACCACTTTTAGAAAGTGGGTATTTTCTTGCTCAGCCATCCTGTGTGCCTCTGCTGGTTGGCCTTTGAGTGACAGGGGCTGGGGATGTGCATTCTCTCAAACAGCCACTGGTGGGGTGTAGGGGGTTGATGTGCGGCCTGCCTTTCCTGAATGAGTCAGAGCTGGGCTGGATAGACCAGGGCTGCATTCAGAGTAGTGGTAGGAAATTTCCCTGCACCTGAATAGGCCTGGTCTGCCGTACACAATGCTGTCTCCACCTCCTGCCAGGAAGCTGAACCAGAGAGGACCAAGCTGGTTTGGACTGAGCACAGACACTCTCTGCCACAAGAGAACAAAGGTAAATGTGATATAAACATAGGGGCCCAGACCCCAGAACTTCAGATTACTTCTGGATTCAAGAGGAACCTCTGCCAAGGAGAAGAGGTGGGAAAGCTGATGGAGAATTACTGCTCCTTTGCAGTGTGCTGCCTGAGGATGACCTGCAGTGGCTGTTTCTGCCAAGGAGAGGATAAAGACTTTGCTGTGTGCTGTGTTTCCTGTTTGAAGAAGATCTCCAATGGCTTGAAGTAGAGCCTGCCTCCTGTTTTGAAGTCACAGGAACACAAAGAATTCCCCCCCCAGCTCCCTTGAACTTCCTTGCTGGGAGTTCTGACCTGCCAAGAGGTGCCTGTTCTTGTGTGGGCCTCCTGAGGTTGTTCTTGCTGTTGTGAGCTGGAAAAGAGATGCACCTAAGAGAAGCGCGATGCATCCACACCCGTTTATGATGCATCGCTGCTGTGCCAATGAATAAACCTACGCAGCACCTGCCCACGGCTGGAGAAATCGCCACACGCTGAATTCTGGACACTGATCTCCGAAGTCCGAAGGAACCGACGCATCACCTCCCCTGAAGTAAGGAACCAACTCATCACCTTCCCTGGGGTAAGGAACCGACGCATCACCTTCCTTGCGGCTGTTTTTATTTATGATTTTGAGGCATCAGGTACTTTGTGTTGAAAGTGGTGCATCTATAGTTTGCCATGGACAGAACTGTTTTTACCTCCAAGAATCACATTTTGATTATTGTATGTTGGATTTTTATCATTTTTGTCTTGCTAGGTTTAGATAATGATTACTCATTTTTCTAACCTGGTGTGGTGTCTATTTGTAGGGTTTTCACTGTATTATTGTATGTATTCACAAATGCTTTACACACTGCCTCTGTGATAAGCCTATCTGCTCGTGCCAAGCTACCAAGGGGGTGAACAGGGGTTATTTTAGAAGTGCACGCCCCTTACCTTGACTAAGAAGAAGGGCCCCTACTTGAACAAAGGTACAAGCCATTGCCAATGAGAGACCCCCATTTCTAACAGTCTGTAAGGGGTTTGAGACATTTTGGGATCAATTGACCATTCCTCTACACAATAAATTATATTTTAGTTTCTTATAGGCACGGTATCAGTAAGGATGTTCACTTCTGGATGGGTTGCCAAAGGAGAAACTTGTCCCACCTGCCATTTTGCAAAGGTGAGTATTGCCTAGGTATTATTTGCCTGGCCAGGCTATGTTTCATCTCCTCGTACCTGTCTTGCACCGGCATGCACACTACTCAGAGTACGTACCCATAAAGAGGCTTTACACGTCCTTAGTTCAGATCTTTGCCCAGCTTTAGTTATCTCCATTTCTAAGTTTCTGGGTGCAATGTAGGTGATTCGCAGCAAAGCCTTACATTGCTATGTTACTTGAATGTACTACAGTGAACTATAATTTTGCACTCTCTGGTCTCTCTGATCAATTATTTGACATAAGGGTATTCCCTCCCATAAACAAGAGGCATATTTGTCATATATCTTCTAGATAATTTGTCAACACAAATTTGAATTAGTTGACTACTTTTTAGATAATGCTTGTATAATCTTAAATATTTTAACTCTGGAATATGTTTTATTGATGCTGTCATATGAATGTTTTGAAAAATGTTATGTTTGTATAATGTCTACTTTTATGTCCCCGGTGGCCGAAATAAAGTAATTTAAATTTAGTTCCTGATCCAAAGAGGCGCCGCCTCAAGTCTCAGAACCGTTGCTTGCATCAGTCGAGCTCCTGTGAAGAGGGAGAAACCCTTAAGATTTGGCCTCTTCACAACCTCCAACGGGCTTGGACGTCCTGAGATCATACTTCCCGCAATGACCACTGATGTGAAGCTCTGGTGAAACCGACCTTATGAGCTACAACGACCTCCAGCGATGACCGGCAATTCAGGATCTGCACTTCATGCTGCAAAGATAACAGCCCTCGGTTGCTAGCAACATGAAGCTCCAGGACCAATAGTCCATAACGCCGGACAGGCTCTACTTGCTACAGCAGTCACCACCCGAGATGCATTTCCTGCTTTTTGCGCTACAGGAGCGACCATCCATGGTGCTCTCCTCGCTCCTCACGGACCTGCAACTGGACCTGCTTGAGCTCTGCTGGCCTCTGCTGGAGAGAGTTCCTGTTGCCAAAGAGGCACCTCCCCAGGTCCTGGTTTCTTGACTGGCATCAGTTGAGATCCTCCTGTGAAGAAAGAGAAATCCTGAAGATTTGCACTCTTTCCGACCGTAAATGGACTTGTTGGCACTGAGATCTTAACACCTGCGATTACTGCCAAAGCGAAACACTTTTGAACCCGACCTAATGAGCTACAGCGACCTCCAGCAATGACCGGCAATGCGAGATCTACACTTCAGCCTACAACATCGGCAGCTCGCAATTACTGCCAACATGTAGCTCCAGCACCAATTGTCCACTACACCTGACAGAATATTCGTACTACAGCAATGACCGTCTGAGCTGCCCTGCTTGCTCTTCGTGCTACACTAACGACCAACCACGACACTTCTTGTGTTCTCTTACACTGCAAACTGGACTCTTTGTGGCAGACTGTGAAAGGTAAATTTTTCAGCGGGACTAACCTGGTCCATGGATCTTCCCATGCTCCATCACGGTTGGCCTAAACTTGTGACTTTACTACGGTCTAGCATGCCATGAGTGGCGCTTTGTGCTTTTAGGCACTATGCTAACCTAAAACTTTGAAACTGAATATCTCCAGTTCTACTGATTGGATTTTTGTTGTTTTGGTCTACTTTTATTTAATAGATCTTCTAAACTGGTGTGGGGTGTTTTCACTACATGACCATTTAAGTTCTGCATAAATACTTGAAGCATTGCCTCTAAGTTACGCATGACTGCTTTTGTGCCAAGCTACAGAGAAGATTAAGCACAGGTTAATTTAGTGACTTTTGTGGTTCATCCTAGCAAGAATTGTGCTTGTTGGTTAAGAAGGGTTATCACTCCCTTCAACCAAAAACCCGATTCCATTTCTAACAACAAACTAACACTATTGGAAAATTAATCTACCTGAAAGCATGTTGTAATACATGACATTTCAACTAAGTATGTGTGACAATGCATAGTTAGCAAACACACCATAAACACTAATCCTTTTAAGGTATGATATAATGCACAGCATTTGAACATTCATTTCATTGTGGATCTGTTGCAGGGGTATCAGGAAAATGTGTTTCAGGTATATATTATTGTTGGACTTGGCCCTTTTGGCAGGTTCACCCCTAAACCTTTTGCATTTATCCTAGCCTTTTCCCCTATGTAGTGTTAATGGTTTTAGGCCTCTAGGCACTTTAGCACTGTGATCCAGTGTAAAGTGCGTGTGTGGTGAGATTGGCCTGCCCTCCTATAGGAATGCATGGGGGATATGTGTGTCCATGGTAGTTCCTGATGTGAGAGGAGTGCAGGGGGGAGTTTGGTATGTGCGAACTCGTGAGAATAAATGCTGCACAATGGTGTGCGCAGATTTATTGTGACTGGTGGAGAAGTGGCACTTTTAGAAGTTGGCATTTCTGTGTACAGTGTGATGTGAATTGCCTGTCTGGCTTGTGAGTGACAAGGGCTGGATGGTGTGGGGAATTGCAGGAGCCAGGATAGGTCTGCCCAGTGGTGAATACAGAGATCTGCATGCAGATGGTAGGGCGTTGCACCTGGGACCTGAGTAGGACTGTGCCTTCCCTCCTCAATGCTGGCTCCGCCCCCTGTGGTGCGTCTGAGCACCTAGCCCCCACCTGACAAAGGGGAGAGGAGCTGAGCACAGCAAAGTGCTCCAAAGCTCCCCCAAACCAGTTGCATCTGGTTTTTCTCCAGCCCTGTGCTGTGTGAACAAAGGAAACCTGTGTATAAGAGAAGGGGCTGTGACCCCATGAAGGTTGTTCTCTGCTGAGTTGTTCCTGACTTGAGGGGGGCCTGCTGCTGCTGCTGCTGGGTGCCAGGAGGAACTGCCACTAGGGTCTGCCTCCCTGCTGGAGGGTCCTGTGAGCTGGCCTGCCTAGGCCCAGCCTTTGATCCCCTTCATTCTAAAAGACTTCCCTAGACTTTGGACTGCAGCGCCTGTGAGCGCTTATTTTTCATCTTTAAGAGTGCTTGACTTTTTGGGCTTGTGAGCTCTGTGTTTCTGCCCCCGGAGGACTGCTGGTGGCCCGCAGCGCAAAGCTGCATCATGTGCGATTCCCCTACTTGGCTGGGAATCGAGCGGAAGCCCACCCCGCATTCGTGCCGCATTGGTATTCTGAGGGAACCCCGGGCGTGGGGATTCCCCCTAATTGAGGGTGAAAAGTGGGTGCCCACCTCGCATTGCTGCCTAGAAATCACCGCCGCAGCTGGAGATCCAAATAAACTGCCGCGTCGGAGCAGCCAACAGGAAGTCAGGCGCCCGGTGTTGGGACGAAGGCGGGCCTGTCGACGGAAGCTGAGTCCGGCCGGAGCAGTGAGGCCGTGACGCGACCAAGAGATCTTCCAGGCAGGACCCCCGTAGTGAAGAGGAAGTCCCGCGAGGCAGCCACAGCGTGACCTGGAGAGGAGGCAGAAGCGCTGTGTCCGCCCCAGCCCCACGCCACGAGAGAAGTGCTGCCTGCCGGGGAGAAAGCAGAGACGTTGCTGCAGTGCTCCCAGTGAGTGGGGACGGGAGCGGTTGGCTTGTGCTCCCGAGGCCCGGGTGAAGTCCGGAGAGTCAGTGGGCAGCTGCAACATGGGGCCGCAGTAATTTAGAAGTTCCGGAGTGGGATTTGGGGCCATTTTCAAGTTGCGAGTCCCCGAGTAGGGCTCCACAGCCACTGTCAGTGCCAGAGTCTTTGCTGTTCGACACAGCGGCGCCGCAGATGCGGGTTGCTGCAACGTGGGGCTGAGTTTGGAGCCTTTTTTGGGCTCCCCAGGCACTACGGGTGCCAGTGCTTGTTTGGTACCTTCCCCAGCTGCCCTGCGAGAGCGCAGGCAGCTGCAACGTTTGGGCACATTCATTTTGTTAGAGTCCCAGTGGGGGACAGAGGGTGCCCTTGCCCACCTATTTGCCTGCACAGCTGCCCAGCAAGTAGTGGGCAGCTGCTACGTTTAGGCAAGTTCATTACGCACTTTACTTCGCTGCTCTTGCAGCCAGCCCTGACATTGTTGGACATAGGGCGTTAGGGCCCCTGTGAGAGGCCAGTTGGCCTGGGGCCAGGTTTAGTGCGTTGTGCCCTCGATTGGGGCACACTGTTTTTTTAATGTCAATTTATTTCCCAAGGTGTTTATTCTTGTGATGCCTACTGTAATGCCTATTGCTTAATGTGTGATGCTAATGAGGTTTGGGGCCTAATATAGTTTTATGCCTAAGGTGGTTCATGCGCAAGGTGATTTTTGCATCCTCTGTACTGCATTGCAGGATCTCATGCTAAGCTCCTAACGTTACCAGTAGTTACTGGTTGTGCGCTACATTTACTGTTCTACATTTACAATTGGTGATTTGTGATGATTCTGACGGTGGTCCATTGGCCCTGTCTTGTGTAAATAGTCCCCTGTAAATTCTGCCTAGTGCCGGTTGGCACAGTGTAAATTGTGTGATTATTATCTAATGTGCTTATTATAATATAAAGGCAATTTTTATATATAACCTTGTGTGGAGTTTCTTTTGTGGTGGGCCTAGGGTGTTGTTGCTGTGTGTGCGCGCAAACGCTTTACACATTGCCTCCGGGATAAGCCTGACTGCTCGTACCAAGCTACCAAGGGGGTGAGCAGGGGTTATCTTTGGCGTGTAACTCCCCAGCCCTGACTAGAGTGGTGGTTTCAGCCTGGCTTTGGCGCAAGCCTTATGCAACCAGAAATCCCATTTCTAACAATTATTATTATCATCATCATCATCATCATCAGTCTTTATTCGATTTGAGAAAAAATCATAAAAGACAACATAAATCCAAACATTACATATAAAATACATTAAAATATTTTGAATAAATAGAATACAAATTCTTTTTTTAAAAAGACATTAAACTAGACAAAATGACAACAAGTATAACAATGCACGAATAAAAAACCCCCTTCAACTGTAATAGTTTAAAGGAACAATTAATTAAAAGTTACACTAGGTAACAGCAGGTTGGGTTATGTGATTCAGGGGTTTGGCACAAGCTTTTGTCCTTAGGGACCATGCCCAACCCAGGAATTTAGCTATCGGTATAGAAATAGTTGGGGAAGTGTTGCTGCATAAGATTCTTAGAGCTACATCACTACTCCTAGTGCCCAAATTTCTACACAGTGGTGACAACCACACACGTCTAGGAGGAGCTAGCACAGGGCAAACAAACAAAAAATGGGCAATAGATTCTGCCTGTAACCCACAGGCAGGGCAAGTTTCCTCTCGAGGTCTAGACCACCTGCCTGTGAGGGACTTAAGCGGTAGAGATCCTACTCTAAGCTGGAAGTAGAGTTTCCTGTCTCTTGGATTCGTGATCAAGTCCCAGTATGGTTCAAGAGCAGGCGTAGTCTTGACCTCTAGATAACGGCCAGCCATCCCATTAGGGTTAACTCGACTCCACACCTGACGGTCGACACATTCCCAATAAATAACTTTTAGGGTTTTCTTTGTGGGGAACTGAGCAGTTGCTGGATCGCTCCATAACCCCACCATGCCCATAAGTGTCAAGGTCTGGCGGAGCTGCTTCAGCCAATCGATCTTATGAAAAACATCTGACACAACAACATCCATGAGCCCTTGGGCATACAGGGAGAGCTCAGGAGTGGTCCAGAGCCTTCGCCAATATAAAACCGGGCGAAGTCTAGCAATATCCACGATAGCCCTCCTACCCAACTCATACGTTACAGGAACCATAGGGGAGCTCTGGGGGAGGTTTGTTATGCCACGAAGAAATGAATTTTCGGCTAAGGCTAAAGGGACCAGCCGATTAAACCCCCATAATTCTGCCCCATACAAAGCTGAACCCAAGCCCTTCGCCTCGTAAACTTGAAGCACAGGTTTTACGGGCTTAGTGAAAGATTTTTTATGTTCTCTAATTATAGTTCCCGAAATTTGCCTAGTTTCAGGGCGGCTACCTCAATGTGCTTATCTCATTTATTATTACTGGTTATATGTATGCCCAGATACACAAAGTTGGAGACCATTTCTATTGGTTGCCCGTCCAAAAAGAACTTTCTCCCTCTAAAGCTTGGATGCGGATTAAAGGCCATAAATTTTGTCTTGGCCACGTTTACCTCCAATCCGTGGCCAAGGCAGAAATCCTCAAAGACTAGTAGAGCTCTCTGCAAGCCACTTGGAGTTTTAGATACGATAAGCGTATCATCCGCAAACATTAATATCGGAGTGGTAACTCCGGCAAGCTTTGGAGCATCAGTAATGGTGCTGAGCATAGATTGAGCTATCCCATTAATATACAAGGAGAAAAGAGTAGGGGCCATGGTGCAGCCTTGCCGCACACCTCGTTCAACCGGGAATTCTGGGGTGACTTCGCCCGCTCCTCCCTACTGGATTTTAGCAAAGTTCGACTCATGGAGTCTCTTTATCAGGGACAAGATTTCCACTGGGAGCCCTAATTTTGCAAGTACTACCCACAACCGATGGCGAGGGACAAGGTCAAAGGCAGCTCTTAGGTCCACAAAGGCTACATAGAGACTGCCTTTCCCCAGGGTAACTACTTTCCAGTGGAGTTGCACAAATCGAAAGACCTGATCCAGTGTACTGGTTGACTTGCGAAAGCCAGCTTGAAAGGGAGAAAGAATCTGGTTATCTTCAGCCCATGTTAACATCTGGTTCAGTATCATTCTCCCAATGACCTTCTGCATAGTATCGATCAGGCTAATTGGTCGATAGTTCCCAGGGAGGGTTCTGTCACCCTTCTTAAACACGGGAATTATGACAGCCCCCCCCCCCAGGGATTTAGGAACAGGGGCACCGACAGCAATAGCATTTGCCAGTAAGGTGATGTATTCGCTCCAGATCTTTTTGTTGTGGAGGAAAAGATCAGATGGAATCCCATCCAATCCAGGAGCACGCCCAGCCGCTGTAGATCCCAGAGCCAATAGGGTATCTTTGGTACTGAAAGGACCACTAGCGAAGAAAACAAGAGGTATCTCCCCTGCAGGGTTTATATGGGACTCACATGCATATTGGGGTCTAAAATAATTTACCCAGTCTTCTTGAGAGACATGGTTTGGGGGTCGGTCAGGTAACCCTCCCCTGCCCCACTTGATGATATTCCAAAATAGCCGTGTGTCCCTCGCATCGCTAGCATCCTTTAAATCAGACCAATAAACCTCGTCCCAGTTCTTTTTAGCCTGAGCTATACATCTTTTGTACGATTGGCGGGCTTCCCTCACACAATCAAAATCACCACTAGAAAGGGCTATGGTAAGATTAATTCTGGCACTCTTGCAATCCTTATCATACCACCGTAGGCGTTTTGGGGGGAGTCGATTACTTTTCCTAACAGGTTTAAGAAAAAACTGGCGTAGTTCCTCAAAAAATGCTTCATGAAGACCGGTGATTAGTGAGATACCTGGATCGATAAGCCCACAGCTTTGAAACTCCACTACAACTTTGAACAGCAAGTTGTCAATTTTATCGACAACTATTTCGTTAGACTTTAGCATATTCCACTTAAGCCTACGCATATCATTGGAGGGGAATATTTCAGGTGGCTTAAGTATCATCTCCTCTACTCCAGCATTGCCATTATTCCACCAACAATGCGTTACACATAGGGGGTTATGATCACTTTCAAGTCTAGGTTCAACTACCATATCTTTTACATGCTGCCATAACCTCATACTGCAAAGGACATAATCAATTCTGCTCCTGTGACGGCCATTATCGAAGGTATTGGCCCCTTTCTTGTCCCCTGGAGTTCTTCCATTCAAAGCCCTCAAGCCTCTTTCATAGCAAAGAGCGTTGACCTGCACTGCAATCTCAAACCAGCGTTTTATTGGGTCCATATCGAGGCCCGGGATTCCCCATAGCTGATCTTCCTCAGGGTCAAGTCCCCAACAAGAGTCTGAATTCAAGAGCGGTTCAAAGGTTACATTCAGATCCCCCACAACAAGCACTCCCCTCTCACATGAGTGCTGGGCGATAAGGGAATCCAATGCAACCAAGGTCCGGGACTTTGTCCCATTGGTCCCTCTCAGGTACAAATTATAAATATCCACATAACCCACTAGGCCCAAGGATTACCTGACCAATTGAATGTCAGGAGACCCAGTATGGATTTCATTGGCCGCCAAGAATAATTCTTGGCGTGCCCATGTTGTTAAGCCACCCATAGGGCGCCCTTTGGGTCCCTTGGATGCAGGAACGTGGAAATTCAGAAAACCCGGGAGAAACTGGGGCTCACAGGACCAGGTCTCCTGGAGGAGGCAGACATCAAAATTACCAACAAATTGAACCCACTCTGGTGAATCCATCTTTGACTTCAGCCCAGCAATATTCCACGAAAGCATTGAACCCACCCCTATACCTGGCTGATTGACCTGACAGATTGTGTTAGTCCTATCGGCATGATGATTTAACTGTTCTAAACACATTTGCAAAGGGGAGTGCCTGACTAAATTTGGTGTCCCAAGTAAAGGGAACTCGACTTCTACCCTTTTATCCATAGGAACAATTTCTTCTGTCGTAACTACCCTTGAAAACTGGAATTCCGGTCAATCAGAATAGCCTAGGTTATAGTTGGGATTGTGATAATCAATGTAGGGAATAGTAGACTCAGACTGCAACCTCGGCACACCCCGATGATAGGGAGGTCTTTCGGCATTATTAATGGTCGAGTTATAAAAATAACCCAGATTGCGCACCCCTATCCCCGGATGGCCCCCAGAAAGTGGATCATCACAGATAAGACGCACTATACGTCTGTCCCGAAAGTTTACGAGGATACAATCACCCTCAATATCTTTTGGTCTTATTCCGACCCAACAGACCCTTCTGGCACATAAGATCTTCCCATCCAGATCAGGATTGATTGGTCTGTTTTTATTGAGCCAGAAGGTCACTTTATTTTTGAGTTCAGGGTAAGATTCAAACTTGCCATCTCTTAATTCCGGGACACCAGTTAATACTGCTACATAGGGAAGAGAAGCTGGGGGAAGGTGGATGTGAACATTTGAGGGTTTCGCTGGATCAATATGAGTTGAACTACCAGATACTGCCTTCACACCCCTGCTTACCCTGGTAGGATTCTCCATAGTGTCAATATCCCCATGTTTGCTTCTAGTGAAACTTGTCCGAAGCTTGGAATGGCAAGTGTTACCCGGGGCAATGGATGGGTCAGTCCCTGACCTATCACTAGTAGTTACCAAAGGGTCAACAGGAGGGATAGTTATGGCATTCTTAATGGGTGCTCCCATAGCTGCTTGATTAAAATCAGTATTATCTTTCTCACGCATAGCATGTTTAATGACATTTTTTAAGGAGCAGAAATTGTCAAGCATCGTCTGCTCGAGGCGTTCAACTTTTGTATTAATCAATTTAACCCTCTCGACCAAGGGGAGTAATAATGAACGAACCATCTGCTCGATATGGGTAATCAACTCATCAGGATTCAGCTGGACAGGGGAGTTCTTATTACCCACAACATCAGATTCACATTCCCTCATAGATGAAATGCTGAGGACATTATTTAGGTTGGCACTCTTTTTAGGGTGTTTTGACTGCCTCCCATCTTGGATATCCTCAGCTCTTTTCCTTTTAGGATTGGCGATACCTTTAGGTTTAGGTTTCTTGCTAGCTCGTGTCTGGGGGTATATTTCATTGGGTCTAATAGAATTTTCATTGACAAAAGCGGCCTCGCCAGAGACCTCAGAAATCCTTAGGCTATTCTGAGTCCCAATGGAACTTGCCTCATGATTCTCGAGCTGAGGGGGATTATCCACCATAGGCACGTCTAATCTAGTGGGGGATTTAGCTAGAGCTAGAGGCCCAATAGATGATCGTCTAATCAGCGCCGGTTCGGTAGAGAGTCGCCGCTCAGTTATGGCGATTTCATGCTCTAGGACTGAAACAGCTCGCGTTATGAACTGGTCTAGGGTGCCAGTAACTGTCCGGCCCCCCCCGTGCGTTTACCCGTTCCTGCCATTAACCTGTTTACAGTTAAAATAGAAATCGGAGAACTATACTAAAAAGTCAGACTATGATGAAAAATAATATTAAAATAACCATACAATACAGGGCATTAACGTAGCTATAATAAAAGGTTAATGGATACACCTGCATGCGATGTTACAAAACCCAAGAAGATCGCAAAATGTGCTTTACGATGGCGAATTAATAAGTAAAACAGGCGTACAGCCTCTGCAAATTTAGTACACCAATAGTGCATGAATCTCAGAGTCCCAATGTCACTACAAATGGGGATAACAAACCCCGTATTGGTCACAGTACCTTTCAAGATGTCAATCAGGACTAAGAGAGGGGGCCCAGCCCTGCCTCTTCCTGGCGATGACGGGCGCGAGACGGGCCCGCCCTTGGCCCGGGCTTCGCCCGGGCAAGCCCGCGCGCGTCCCGCGCTGCGGGAGTCGCCTCACGCTTATGAGGGCTTCCTGCCCTCAGATGTCATCTGGCGCGACGATACCGCAAGGAGGTCTGGGTGTTGTAGGCGCAGATGCTCCGGTTTAATGGCCCGCAGTGTCGAGCCCTCCACCTCACTGGTCGACAACAGGTCAAAATGCTCCTAGGAGAAGAGAGGTCCACATACGGGCAAGAATTCAGCCGTTTCCTCCGGTGCAAAAGTAGACAGAGAAGCGCGTTATTATTATGTAAGTGATATGAGATCATGGTAAAGAGGTAGGACGCTTCTCTCAGCTCTCTCTTTTTGTATTCCATTCTTCTTACTCGCACCTGTGAGTTTGTTTTCACAATTGTGTCACATTGCAAAGGTGTAGAGATTGTGTCACATTCCAAAGGCCGGGAGAAGCAATGGAGAGCATTAGGAATCCACATTGTTTCCACAGGCCCAGATCCCAACCAAGGAGATCATGTTGATTCTCCTTACAAGACATCTGAAAATATTCATAACAGCATACAGTAGTCAGAGCACCATCACCATCACAAACACATTGAAGCATAAATGGCACTGCTACACACTTCAACAACAGAGAAACACACAGATAAAATGAGCACAGATGTGAGACATTTAGAGCCAGATGTACTAACGTTTTTTGCGGGCAGCAATGGGTTTTAGACCCGTTTGTGACCGCAAAAAACGTGTGGCTCATGTACCAATCCTGTTTTGCAGTCACAAATCAATTTGCAAGTCGCAAAATGGGATTAGCGACTTGCTATTAGGAAAGGGCGTTCCAAGGGCGTCCCTTCCTAATAGCGATTCCTGAAGATATGTATGACTGTTTTGTGACCGCAATTTGCGGTCGCAAAACAGTCGCAGTTTATCACCCTTCACTGAAGGGTGGTAAACCACTCGCAAATGGGAAGGGGTCCCCAGGGGACCCCTTTGTGAGTAGCTCACAAAATATTTTTGAAGGCCAGGGACCACTGCCTGCCCTTAAAAAATGAAACTGAAAAGTTTCCTTTTTATTTTTTAAATGCAGCCTGTTTTCCTTTAAGGAAAACAGGCTCCATTTAAAACATATATATATATACTTTATTATAAAGCAGTCCCAGACATGGTGTTCTCCTGACCCCAGCAAGCCACCATCCCTGGGAGTGCCAGCTATTCCCAATGGGGTCGCAAATTGGGACAGCCTCATTGATATGCATGAGGCATGCAATTTGCGACCCCGCTGAGAATCGCAAACAGTGTCTCAGACACTGTTGTACATCCCAATTTGTGAGTTGCAAATTGCGAGTAGCAAATGCGACACAATTTGCGACTCACAAATTGGTGGATCGTACATCTGGCCCATAATGACCTAGGATGTGCTCTTTAAACAGTATTGGACTACTGAATAATATTAAGACTACAGAGAACCGAATACTAGGTGAGGTTTTAGGTGTGCCCCTAGTACAAGGCAAATGCTGGAGCGATGAAGGGGAGTGCTGCTAAAATAGATTTTTAAAAACACTAGACCCTCGTCATTCAGACAACAATTGATCTGGTTTGCTCTCAAATAGGGCGGGGGATGAGGAGAGAGCAGGGCCGGACTGGGAACTAAAACCGGTCCTGGCAAACTGCTCGGCTAGCCCCCCTGGGGGGAGGGGAAATAGGGGTGCGGCCCAGCTGTTTGTTAGGGCCGGTTTTCAGCCGATTTTGTTACAGGGGGCCAATATTGCCGGCCCCCGGTAACAAAAACGGCTCCTAGGGGCCTTAAACCAACCCAACCCTGGCGGCCCACCGGGGAAACGCCCGGTGCCCGCTACGGCCAGTCTGGGCCTGGGAGAGATAGATCTTTTTGTCAGCACTCATACACATAAACATCTTCGAAACCCTTCGCAGGTCAAACTCGCTTAAATTAACACAATTGCACACACCCTGCTAAACACCAACAGAACCAACACTATCAAAATGATGGATCCTCCGATTACAATTATGGCCTGAAAGGGTGTCCAGAAAGAAAATGTGCTGTAATGTCATAGAAACTATATTATTCATTTTACAAATGTGAATAATATTACAAGTGTGGACAGATGAAGTAAAGCAATTCCATTAAAATAATGTTTCAGAAATTCCTCAATCCGTGTGCTAAGCCCCCATCTAAAATCAATCCAACCTATCAGTCCCATTTATTCCCTCAAACTAGATCTAACTGAATTCTCCCCATCTCTGATCCATACCCTCAAATCCCATTCCCATCTAGTACCATCACCCTGCTCACCATCAATCCCCACAAACCAATACCCATCCACCATTCCTCACTGTCATCTCACATACCATGATTCACCAGCTCCAACTCCATTCCTACATTCTAACCCACCACTCACAACCCCATCAGCCCCCATGATCTACTATCAGGGACTGATTTATGGTAGTGTGACCTGAGCACCCATATTTAGAGCTAAGCTCTGGGGTGCTGAATTTTGGGGGGTGCAGTGTTAGGAAATAACTTATCTGTTCAAAAGTACCTGCTGGAGAGTTCCTTGTGTGTCTAGCAGTTTTCTGATAACAATAAAAATGTCAAGATAGCACTGTGATTAATGTATCTGTTGGAGAGATATAGTTTCTCCAACAGCCACACCGCCACCACCAGGATTTTCCTGGTGGTGGCGGACAGTGAAAACTGACCTCTAATACTGGTCAACCAAATTAGGTAGGTGGAGTTAGAGATCAACCTTCATTGGCCCTTACTCTGGCATGCCCTCGCAGGGGTTTAATTATGGTGGAGACAGTGTAGTCTCTGCCATGATTAAACCAAAGGTCCGCCTGCTTTAAAATCGGAATTGTGGACCACAGTTTGCGAGATGGATACTCCTTTATCGCTACGATGGAGCATCCATACTGGCAGACCCAAAATAAAACATCCCCCTCTTCCACTTGATTTTTGTTTGAAAAAGCAAGAAGGAAGAAAGATGGTGACTGTCAAGTATTACCTTTTAGCTGTTTAAATTGAATAAAGTGGTAGAAGTCAATATATAAAAGTGGAAAAGAAAATGACTGAATTCAGACTTTAAGATTGCACAGTTTGAATTAATGTTCATGTCACACCAGGATATATAGAGAATGAAAAGAAAGAAATTGACTCAATTACTGGTATTTCAAAAGATTCCTGTCTTATGTACCTGCATCAATCTAAAAATAGTTTTAAAAAAAAGCCGCATTAATGAGATCTCTTCTCTTCTGGTGTGATTGTGACAAGGAATGAATGGGACATTGAGTTCTAATAGGCTTGGTTAATATTACCCTATAATTGAATCAATACAAAAAGTAATAATGAAATGCACAATCATTTACTTTGAAATGACACAGATTGTGTTTTCTGTAAACCCCCTGAATGAGTAACACTTTATATATTAAGGTATTTCTACATTGTAACACATGTTTCTTCAGAAGTAATATCTAAATGTGAGAAGGCTGCAAGGTGTTTTGATGTTTTGTTAGCAGGTTCACTGTAAAGAACAAACACATCACAATAGAAAAACGTACATTAAGGTGACATTTCTTATAATGCTTTAGCCATCATTTCCAGCTTCTGTTCATGCAGAGCTCACACAGGATGACAGCCTTTTTTGATTTACAATAACGAGCCATCAATGACATTTTCTATAGGCCGTGTTTGTACTAGAAACTCCTATAAATGTATAGAAAGTGTGAGATTAGCAATATCAGTCACAGGGTCTGTTAACCTATACTGAATGTAGGCGATTATCTATTTATTTATTTTAAAATGTTATTTAAAATGTTATATATAGCGTGAACATGACCCATCAGGGTATCAGAGCCCTGTACATGAAATCAAGCAATTTAACCTGGAGAAGAATGAAGAATAGCCCAGGTCATGGGAGGTACACAGCCGTATACAATGCATTGTAGGACATTACAAAACAGTGCAGTAAACAGTAAGTACTGATTGTTTGGGTGATTGCAGGAGTATTATTGCAAGTAGCTATTCAGGAACAACCCTTTGACTTCTTTTTTGAATGTGGCGATTGAGGGGTTAGTTCTTATTTCGGAAGGAAGAGAGTTCCATATTCTTGGAGCAGGACTAGAGAAGTATGAACTTCTCTGAAACAATCTGGGTAAAACATGTATTAAAACACTATGATACCATCTGTCCCTCGTATATTTTTCAAGATCACATAAAATCATAACCAATGTAGGCAGCTGGCTCTGTATATACTACACCAAAATTAGGCGTAGTGTGCACAGGTCCAGTGAGTCCCCAGAGTTATAACTGAGGCTAAATTAGGTAAGTACTGACAGCTCTCTTTGTGGTAGTTTGGGCGAGCAGTTAGGCTTAGCCACAGGGTGGGTTAAGCATTTATTGCATTCACTCAATCAAGACTGATGGCAGACACTTATAGACAGACTCCTGAACAATTAGGTAAGTATAAAAAAGGTATACTTATGTTTTATTTGTAGAACCAAGGAGGAACTGGCACAGGTAAGTGAAATATAATCTAAAATGCAAAACTGTACAAGGAAATACAGTTGTAGTTGAATTTGCAATTGTTACAGGTTTGTATTGGGTTTCAAATCAGGTTAAATTACACAGTAATTCATTTTGGAATACTTTTAGATTACTTTTGGATTACATCGACTACTCAGGGAAGTATGCATATATACCACACCGGAGACCTCACAATACAAGGTAAGTAGATACTTTTTCATCATACAAAAGTTCAACTCAACAAAACATTTTTAGGAACAAAACTCCTAACATTGGTTCCTATAGGAGAAAAAGGATTAACGGTTCTCAGGTAAGTAAAAGACTTAAGAGTGTGAGTTTTGGGGGCTAGGAACAAGGTTCCCCAAGGTCTAGGTAGGCACTCAAGTTGCACCACCAGCGGCAATGGGGTAGCCAGGTCCTGTGTGCAGGGGCCCAATATTAGCCAATGGGACATAGGGGGTCTTCGGTCAGGGGCTGCTTATGAGCAAGCCGCTAGGGTGTGGGAGCAAAGCTCCTGGGTTTAAGGTCAGCACTGCAGGGGCAAACAATCAGCACAAGAGCTGCACCACCAGCAGCACAAGGGCGGCCGGGTGCAGTGTGCCAAAGAGATGTTAGGGACCCTGTGGATTCCAATCGAGACCTTCAATCAGCAAAGATGCTGCAGGTTCAGACAGGGAGACTTCCTGAAGGTGCCCACTGGCTGGAAAAGTAAGTTAGGTTCTTGGGGGATGCCTGGACACTGTTGGTTAGGGCACCCAAGGCCATAGGGCATCGGGGGTAAGGGTGTCTTTTGGCGGTGGGTCTCATTACTAGCTCCGGTCGCGGTCGTGGGTTCCCTCTCAGTTTGAGGCTGCAGGCGTCGGCTTGAAGCTTGAGGGAAGTCGGAGATCACCAGATCCCAGTTCAGGATCACTGGGGAGACTTCCTCCTGGTGTTGGGCCACTCAGACTCTGGCTGTGGGTGTCGGGTGCAGAGTGGTGCAATATCATGGAGCCATCTGGATCCGGATTCTGTGGGTGAGTCCTAAAGATGGTTGCAGGGCCAGTCCTCTGAGCTCTGGGGGCTGCTGGAATTTCAGGGTTTTGCTGTAGGCAGGACGGAGTTGGGACAGACCGGTAGGGCTGGGACCAAAGCAGTTGGTGTCCTCTTCTTCCTGGGTCAGCACGGCTCTTCGGTCCTTCTTTCTTCCTCAAATCTGTGGCCCTATGTCAAGCTGAAGTCTCCTAATCCAAAGTATGCATTAGCCCAGCAGAGGCATCCCCTTCCTGGATCACTTGATTTATTGATGTTGGTTTGTAATGGTTTTTATTAACTGAACAATAAAGTATTTCCTTACCTTACCTTCCTGGATCACTTGTTCTATTTTATTTTTTTATATTTTACTTCCAACTAACACAGAATGTATTCTACCTTTGAAATTCCTTTTAACTGATGACCAACATAGGGTGATGTTTAATATACCATTTTGCCTTTGATTATTCACTGGTCATTTTATCAACCAGTGTGAAAGGGAGGTGGCTGCTTTTAGCCACTCTTTTTTGCTACATGGTATCACAGCACAAAACTAGAAACCAAGTTCCCAACATTATGTGAAGTTTGTTGCTCAAATATGTTAAGTGTTATTTCATTGCTTTAATATTTAACTAACACTATAGTGGAATCATAAAGGGCCATGATGATTTAAAAAAAAAAAAAGATAACCTGCAATCCTTGGTTGGCAAAGTCAAATTTAAAATGATGACTCTCAATAAAGTCGAGGGAAAGGAACAGGGGAACCCTACTCACAAGGAACCCAGGGTACTAGTTATATATAACGAGTTATATATAAAAATGGCAGTTCAAGCCTTAGTATTACCAAGATTAGATTACGGAAGCACCACCCTCTGTGGTCTTCCTCAATACAAGCTGGCGCCGCTGAGAGCAGCACTGAATGCCGCGGCCAGACTGGTAGCAAGAATAAAAAGAAAGGCTCACATCTCGCCAACCTTGAAAGCCCTGAATTGGTTACCTTACAAGGCAAGAATACACCTTAAAGTGGCCTGCATGACACACAAAGCAATTCACAACAATACACCCAGCTACTTGGCTCTGAAGTTAGAAAGGTCTGGAGGCTGTAGACAACTGCGAAGTGCGAACACTTTCCTTCTGAAACCTCAATCCTTCCACAAGAAGAGAACTGGTTGTAGAGCCTTCTCAGGGATTGCACCTAAGATTTGGAACTCCTTACCTCCAGTAGTGCGTGGAATCACTTCCCTTACCACCTTCAAAAAAGAAGTAAAAATACATCTAATGAACAAATACTTGCCTTCATTTTCAACTCTAGGATGTCACTGAGTCATCTTTATGACCCGAATGTCTTTACCTATCTCAGGTGGAATGGACGAGTCTATTATTATTATTATTTTTTTTTGTAAGGCTATTAGCATAGCTCATACTGCTCATCAACTGTATGTAATGTAACGTTTAGCTGGCGGTGGGCCCCTCTTGGTTTTTCTATACACTTTATATCTATTGTGAATCAATTGTGGTCTTAATATGTATGTTTGCTAGCACAATCACCCAATATTCACTAACTGTCTATTGTACAACGTCCTGCAGTTTCATGGTCCTCTATGTTTGTTATTCAAAAATTTTCTATTTCTTATGTACGAATTGACACTTTTGAATGTGTGCATACCACCTCACCCATTTATGTTCTTGACTGTAACGCGCTCTGATACCCTCGTGGGTCACGTTCGCGCTATATAAAACTTTATAAATAAATGAATAAAATAAATAAATATAGGGAAACAATGGTTCCTGTGGATAAATGGAACTGACTTAGGCAATAAGTGTGCACAATTGCAATAAAAAGGATTCAGCAATGTCAGAGGGCAAGAAAATCTTCTACACAGATTGCTCAATATAGTATATTTTATAAAAAAACATTGAATTATATATACACTTCTTTTAGTCAAAAGCGCAAATATTTGTGCATTGTATCCCCAAGTGAAAATGGAACCAAAAAGTGAATGTACAAGGTGAATAATTATGTACACGGTTTCCATGAATTGTAAGAAATGACAATTCATATACACTTTTTCAACAGCATAGGTACACAGTTACACAGGCTGGGTAAGGGTCCGTTCTTTGTGCTTGTCGATGGCGTTTCGACCCTTCTATTAATGGGGGGGTCTCCTCAGGACTAGTGATGTAGGGACATCTGGATGGTGATAACCGCAGCCTTAGTGAAATTGATGTGCCACAGTGAAAGGTGAAGGTAAGGACTCATGTGACTAAGCCAAGATCTTACTTCCATGACTTCATGTATGTCAGTGAGAAAGCATCTTCTGTTGAGGTCATTATTTGATAAATAGACAAAATACATCAGATTGTCAAAGCTACCATGGAAATTATATTTTGAATCTGAAGGGTTCAGCATGATCACTGCATTGAATCAATGACCTAAAACCCAGTGGTGCATGTTCTTTTTTGGTATTCAAACATTTCAATGTAAAGGCACTTACTCTTTTCCTCTACTCATTAAATACTGTAATGTTTGCATTAGGAAAAATCATACTGTCATATTTCCATTGGAGAATATCAAACCAGGAAACATGAAATACTTTTGACTTCATGACAATTATTGATGCCACGCGAGGTTTCCAATGAATGGGGTGAAATTATCTTTTCTTAAAATGAGTAGCCAAGTAATTTAACTCAATGGAGTGACAGAACTGGTGTTTCCTAGTCTATTTCAATTATATATTAGGATGGGTTGTTCTTAACCAAAGGGGATCCAACATGGGTTGCCCTTTAATAGGAATATACTTCTAATCCTCGCAGTTGCTGCAGATGTCACCGGCATTCACTTTAGATTTCCAATCACCTCAGAAATGTAATATGAATTTGATCTGGAAAATTAGGATCAGTAAGTGATTCAATAATGTGAGTTTATGTATTACAAGGCATACTATCATAGGCAAGACACAGACAGATGTTTAGGATCTGTTAACAGAAAAGAAAGAATACATTTACTTCGAATACCCCAGTGAGCTTGATATGCATAACTGCTTATTGAGTACAGCTGTACACGTTTCTGGAAGAGATCTACATTTATATTGGTAACACTGGTTTAGATCAAGACCTTGATCAAGTAACCTTTTATTGACTATATTTGCAGTCACCAGTCTAGGCATAACATTAAAATGTGCCTAGGTCTTAGAATTTGTGATCAGATGCCATTAGTGACTAAAGTTCTATTATGTCCCACATTCATTATCTGTTTTCTCCTTAATTGCTGACGAATATATCTATGACTAGGTGTACATATCCCCAGAGATAAAGAGTTCTTTCTTTTATCTTTCATGGTTTTTATTAACTGAAATAAATGTATCTATCTTTCTTTTATATTTCTCAAATCAGAGCGAGTGAGCTGACAATTAATGCCAGATAATGAGGCCATAGTTAGTCCAGTTTTATAACAAGAAGTCTAATTCTAATCTTTACAAAAGACCAGTTCCTCATATCAATAGGTTATTGTGATGACTCATATGTCATCAATTGCAGGAAGTAGAGGTTAGTCCCTTCTCCTCCCCATGAATGTCGCCCATTTCCCGGGTAAAAAGAGAGAGAGAGAGAGCGAGAGAGAGAGAAAACACTCTCCAGCAGGTGGGCTGGACTTACTTACAATAGTAACAGCACTGCGTCTGTGACCAAGTTGAGGGACTGACTGCAACCCCTCTTGCCAAAAGAGAGTGAACACAAGATAAGTAAAGACAGCATTAGTAAGTATACACATTAGTTAGAGCAGACATAGAAAGATTTGACTTACCTGGTGTGGAGTGCAGACAGTCTGTGACTATCTGTAATGATTTGGACTCAGGTAAACTCAATTTGTAACCTTTGCGAAATCTACTTCCTCTTCCTTTTCCTTTTCCATACAGGAACTGTCATTACTTTTAAAACGTAACCTGTATTGTATGAACACACTAAATACATCGCATTTACATAAGAGTTCTAGAACCAAACAAAACACATCTTCCCTCCTAAAATCACAAATGTACGTTTTAACAGAAAAAAATAAATTGTAAGAACATTTTTTTTGTAACAATGAAATTATGGAGTAATACGTGTGAGCTAGAGGATAACATCCCAGCAAATAAAGATTTGTTAAAAAACAACAGTCTAACATTCACTTACTTAAATAATCAATTGGATATGGTGGTCAGATAACAATATGCCTGGACAAGGTTTTGGTGAAGGCTTCTTTTTTTTCTTACTGCTGGACCTCCAGATAACTGATCTTCACACACCATTCCTCCATGAGTCACAGATTCATCTACATCTTCCACCTTCAACCTGGATGCTTCACTATTCTTCATCATATAACCATGCAAATCTTTCCCTACCTCCTTCTACTTCTCTTGCTGTGGTCACAAATACATGGAAATTCCCTTTACTTTTAGCTTGTTTACTCATATGTATATGTAATACTGTACCTTTACTCAGCTTAGTAGAATTAGTGTAAACTGCTATAGGGCATATTTACAAGCCCCTATCGACACCGTAATGTCACTTTCTGTGATGTTGTGATGGCGATTGGGACTTTGCCTTTTTTACAAGGCAGAGTTAAGCGGCTGAACGCTGTCTTGTAAATAAGGCACCCTTTCACGCTGTACTTAGCATGAAAGAGAAGGGCATTGGGTGTTGCGGTGGCCGTTCCACCGCAAAATCCATTGATTTTGGCGCTGCCCTCTATTTACAAAGCGATACCAAAGGGGATGATGCTCTCCATGCCACTGGAATCAAGCTATCCTGGCTGAAGAGGGGTGAAACCCCAAAACCGGTCCTAGGTTCCTTGGTTCCAGTCCAGGGAGGACCTGGCTTGGCAGTTCGGGCTGGACTGTTCCTATGAGGTACAGGGTCAAGACTGATTAACATATGGCTGAGTTCAAACTGGAATGGCATGGTGAACAAAAAAACGATGGATTTAGGCCCAGATCTCTTTACTGGGGTGAATGTATGACTTTGTTCTGCATTCTGTCCATCAACTGTTGTTTTTGCATTTGTCACCCCTATTTACAGGACTGGCGTAAATAGGAGGCAGCACCAAAATAAAGACCATGGAAAACCTGGTCTTACCCTGGCGCAGCAAGGAGACATTTTTAATTTCTCCTTGTTTTTGTTGTTTTCATGTGTGCTGCGTTGTGTAGCACACATGGAAACAGCAAAATGCCAATGATTGTTTATGTGCAGGAAAGTGTCCCTTCCTCCACATAAACAATACATTTTATTTTTAAATGACGTTTTACAACTTCTATGGGTGCTGCATTAATCAGAACACATAGACATTGCAAAACGCCATTCAAAGATTTTTATGTGCAGGAAGGGAGACCTTCCTAAACATAAACAATCACTCCCCTCAACTCAGGCACCCTTACACCATGGTGCAAGTGTGCCTGCTTTGGCATTAAGCAGCTAAATTTAGCGCAAACGCAGGGGGACACACAGAGCTGCACCCTATTCTTGAGAATATGGTGCAGCCCTTCATTTCTAATGTGACAGAGCGTGTCGTTAGCCTTTTACGATTAACAGCACACTCCGCCACTGTCTTTGTAAATATGCCCCTCAGACGTCTGAAGGATCGGAAAACAAACTCTAATTTTGAACCTTCCCATGTTTTTTCATGGGTACCATGTTTCCTTTCTCCAGATTCATCTCTTTCACAATATGTTTATTGTACTGAAACTTTTGTAAACATCCTTCATGCAGACCACTCTACTTGTCTATCCTCTGCTATCCAACTCAAAATATCCCTTTTATGTGGAGTCCTGCCCTGCATGATAGGGAATAGACTATAAATTGTAATAGTGGTAGTGATGTGATAAGTCCACACAATTTTATTTACTTCTAACTTCCATCACTTCCTTCTACTTTTGCAAATCTGCAAAGTCCCTTTGATAGCTCCGTTAGATCCTTCTACTTTTCGTTCCCCTTGGGATGGTAAACCAAAGTGAACTTAAGCTTGTTGCTATTAGGGTTTAAGAAATCCTTAAATTGTTCTACCTGGAATTAGGTCCTATTATGAGCTACTCACTAGGCAACCTTGCCCTCTGAAATATTCCATCGAGGAATCTCATGACACACCTGGCATCTGAACGCTCTAGAAAAATAATGCATGGTCACAGGTATAAATGTAGATTTTCCTTTCTCATTTATAAGACCTATAATATGGACTTCAACAGTACGCACAGTTATCTAAAAATCTACAAATCTAGCATTAAGGGAAGGAAGACTTTTCAAAACCAAGTCTGGGTTTGTTGTTACATGACCACCAGATATATCTGTTTTCATCAGTACCATAGGAATCATTCCACTCTTCCTTTGCAGTAGCAACACTTCCTCCTCTGTCGTTATCTAACCAAGCTATGCTGTAATTCTCACAGCTGCCACAAGTAACCTCTACCAAAGGAAGTGGAAGTCTACTTAAGGAGTCAGCTGCTCTGTTATTGACCCCAGGCAGGTTGTCAATTTTATAACTAAAGTCTAGAACGCTTATTGAGAATTGTGCTATCTTGTAGGTGGCTGAAAACAACCTATCCATGGTCAAAATCTTAGTAAGTGATGTGGGATCACATCTAATTAGTACTTCTGAACCCCATATAAATAGTCTAAAATGTTAAAGACCGCATACAACAGTTGGGTCTCCTTTCCACAATGGAATATCATTCTTCAGTTGTGGTTACTGCTCTTGAAGCAAAAAACCATTTTTACTTCCTTCTCTTTTTCTCTAAAAAGTTTATTTACCATTTTCCATGTTAAATTGACATGAATGTGCAGCAGTTTCTCAAAGCAGCATTTCCATAATATCGATTCTAGCACAATAAACCATAAGTTTACAGTGTACGGGGGGAGAGGGGTGGTCCATGCCCGTGATATCTAGATCGTGGCATCACATTTACATTTTGTAATACCCTCATTTCCTTCCTTTATACATAACACACATTTCACACTATATCGAATCTATGGGTTAGCCTATCCCAGTGGGGACAATCCCTGCAGGGGGCTGCGATGATATGGCTGCCTCCTCGTCTAGCAAATAACTTTTCAAAGGGTCCCAGATGTCCTTAGGCCTCGACGTCGGCGGCAGAGTGGTAGCAAACAGTCCACTATTCATATTGCAATATATGAGGCTATTAAGCCAGGCCCTGGTTGTTGGAATGTATTTGTTGCCCCAATTTAGTGCTATTTCATGTTTAGCTAATAATAACGCAATAGAAACTAACCTACGCACTGTCTTACACCAGTAACACACGTACACCAGTAGGGCCACCTCGAGCACAGGATTAAGTTCCAGGTGCATCATTCGCGACAGGATTGAATAGACTGCCCTCCAGTACTCTCAATTTTCACACAGTTCCAGGTTCAGTGCGCGAAGCCTGCCCGAGGTGCACCGTACTTTAGGCATGAGTGTGGCCGCGAGGGGTCGATGGAGTTGAGCTTAGCCATATGCCCTTCACAATAATTTAAAATGAATTAGTTTATGTTTACTATTCAAGAAGACTTCCTTAGTCTGAGCACAGCAAAAGTCCCATTGTGCGTCTTCTATTGGATGCCCCAAATCCCATTCCCAAGTTTCCTGAATCTTGACATCTCTGCTGGGGTTTAATGCTATAGTGGCTCTGTACAACTTAGAGATGAGGTGTTCTCCCTCTCTGTCTGTAATCAGCAGGGACAAGGTTGTAAAGTACTCAGGCTCCAGGGAGAACCTATTAATTCGCTCTCTCAGTGCGCTGCATAACCGAATAAGTAAAAATGGTCCATGAAGGTTGCATCACTAAACCTTATGTCCTCAGAGCTGGGGATTACATGTCCCCCGGGAATAGGTCTCCGATCGTGTCAAGTGAGTATGTGCTGAGTGTGCGTTGTACCAATTTTTCCCTTGTGATGGGATACCACAGATAGTTAGCTATCGGAATTACTGAGGAATATAATGTGTGTTGTCCAGTCACTCGTGCTAGCTTCCTCCAGGCCCAGCTGGTCGTGGTTACAGTGGGGGTCCCTAGGAAACCCTTCAGGTAACAACGACTTGAGTAGGGCCAGGTGCCCCAAATCATCCTCCGGCTTGATATAAGGTTTTCGCGCATTGAGGTGGTATCAGGAGTGCGCAAAACTGCATTGTGCGACTAAATAATAAATCTGGAAATTATGAACACCCAGCCCCCCCTCTTTCGGAAGGCGGGGTCAGAGTGTCCAGGCTGATCCTTGCTCCACCACCACCCCACACTAGTCTAATCAAGTGGGTCCTAATTGTTCGAAAGAAGCTGTTGGGTAGTGGAATGGGGATGTTTTGAAATAAATATAAGAATTTAGGAAGCACCACCATTTTGATGATGGCGTGCTCAATGCAGGGCCATAATTAAGTAGGCCACTCTGTTCAGCCTCCCTGTGGAATTGAATTCCCAAATATCTGGTGGAGTCATCACACCACGCTAAGGAGAAATCACATTCCCATTGGGTAGTACTTGATGTCACTGGGAATATAACCGACTTCCCCACAATTTATACCCAGCCCTGAAAATCTACCAAACCGGATAACTTCCCTAATGAGGGGTTCTAGGTTTTCCTGCGGGCGCCAAACATATAGTACAATGTCGTCTGCGTAAAGTGAGATCAGTAAGGGGCCTGTTTTAAATTGAAGTCCTCTGTGCAAATGTTTTTCCTGCAAGTGACAGAACAAGGGGTCCACCGCAATGATAAAAGGAAGTGGCGACAGTGGAAAACCCTGTCTACTGCGGTGAGAGAGTCGAAATTGTGAAGATAATGTACCATTTAGTCTAGCCATTGGGGAGGCATACAACAATGCAGTCAGGTTGGGGGAAAACATGGCGACTGCCAGTTGAGCAGCCGCTTGCACCCGGAACGCGTGTCTCCCGTCTTTTTCACTCTTCTAAGTTCACCCCGCCTTACCGCTTTGTCGTTTTGCCGCAGGAGTATTGGTGCCACTGACATATCTTTAAATACTTCGCGGGCTGAATTTCCCTGGAGATAGTCTTCTGGAGCGCCGGTCGGGGATGTGTGCAGGCGCACCCAGGACTTCCTTTTCACCTTGCCCACCGCATTGCTTCGAGGCCGCCCTGGAGCTCAGGAGGGGCTGTAGAGCAGCGGCTCGCGGGCTCCTCTGGGTCAGGGGAGGCAGCGTCAGTACCAGCGGCTCCCTGGATAGTTTGAGGCACGACGGGGGTATGCAGGAGCTGACTCTTGGATTGGACATTCTTTCCACTAGTGCTGCTTCCGTGCTGGGGAGGCTGTTGTTGGAGAGCCCTTCCAGACAAGCAGCGAGGGGGGGGGGGGCTACCCCAAGACTTGGAAAAGTGAAAGTTATTTTAAATTTTACAACAGTTCGCTGAGGAGCATTCTAACAACCAAACTCCGGGGAGCTCACCAAATGCAGCCATAATCATCAATAACTCCACTTTTCAAACTTACCAGACTAAAGGTAGATCTATTAAGTCTAGCAGGGTCAAAAGCAACCCCTTGGATACAAAAATCAGGGTCATCTCTTCCTTACGTT